>NW_024039075.1:852500-951000 GCF_016077235.1 Cyprinodon tularosa
ACCAGCACCTGTATATATATACACATATATACACATACATATATATATACACATATATACACATACATATATATATATACACATATATATACATACATATATATATATACACATATATACACATACATATATATATATACACATATATACACATACATATATATATATACACATATATACACATACATATATATATACACATATATACACATACATATATATATACACATATATACACATACATATATATATATACACATATATACACATAAATATATATATATACACATATATACACATACATATATATATATACACATATATACACATACATATATATATATACACATATATACACATAGATATATATATATACACATATATACACATACATATATATATATACACATATATACACATACATATATATATATATATACACATATATACACATACATATATATATATATATACACATATATACACATACATATATATATATACACATATATACACATACATATATATATATACACATATATACACATACATATATATATATATACACATATATACACATACATATATATATATACACATATATACACATACATATATATATATACACATATATACACATACATATATATATATACACATATATACACGTACATATATATATATACACATATATACACGTACATATATATATATACACATATATACACATACATATATATACACATATATACACATACATATATATATACACATATATACACATACATATATATATATACACACATATATACACATACATATATATATACACACATATATACACATACATATATATATATACACACATATATACACATACATATATATATACACACATATATACACATACATATATATATACACATATATACACATACATATATATATACACATATATACACATACATATATATACACATATATACACATACATATATATATACACATATATACACATACATATATATATACACATATATACACATACATATATATATATACACATATATACACATACATATATATATATACACATATATACACATACATATATATATATACACATATATACACATACATATATACACATACCGTATTTTCACGACTATAAGGCGCACTTAAACGTCTTTTTTTCCCCTCAAAATGTGCGGTGCGACCTATGGTGCGGTGCGCCCTATGTGTGTTGTAACTGCGACTTTTGAGACCACCTCATTGAGGAGATGATGAAAGAGTGGCTGAATGTAAGGAGACCAGGTGTTTTTTTTCCACTCATCACCATCGCTGTTAATATGCAACTCCATGCGTGCCCATCTCACAGCTGAGTGAAAAACATGGGGAAACAAATTAACCCTGTGCTCGCTGTTATTCAACCGCTCAACATCGGTGTGAACCGGACCCAGCAGGTGCAGCAGAAGCAGCGTGTTTACATGCAAAGTCAATGGTTGACGCGCGTATAGGCGCAGCAAAAGGTCCTGCAGCGCGTTTTGAGCCGCAGGCGCAGCACGTCGCGCTGCTGCTGCTCAAGATGGAAAAATTGAAGTTTTGCTGCTGGACGCGCCGCATCAACCAATCAGAGAAGCTGATCTGGGAGCTGACAGCGAGACAGACACAGCGCTCTGATGACATATGATATAACGCAAATGAAAAAGGCTGGATGAGGAGATGATGCAGGCAGGTGTATGTGAGGAGACCAGGTGCTTTTTTCCACGCATCACCATCGCTGCATGCCCATCTCACAGCCGATGTGAAAAAAAGGTGAATCAAATGAACGCTGTGCTCGCCGTTATCCCGGGGGGTCTGACAAAGGAGCTTCAACCGCTCGACATCGGTGTGAAGCGGCCGTTCAAAGTAAGGCTACGAGCGGCGTGGGAGCGATGGATGACAGACGGAGACCACAGTTTCAGGATAAGTGGAAGGCAGCGCCGGGCAAGTTACGCCACCGTTTGCGGATGGATTGTAGATGCTCTCACAGCGAAGAAGGGGAAATTGGCATGTCTGATTTAGCGCAGCTGTTTAATTCAGAAACAGAGGATGATGACTTTGATGGGTTCAATTAATACTTTGTAATAAATACATGAATAAAGCACAGTCATACTCAGTTTTGCCCCCGCAGTATTTTCCTACCTGAAAACTTAATTCAACAGCTGCCTCTGGGCGGGTCTCCTCCTCTTCACCGCGGCCGCTGGCAGGTGTTTTTTCATCTAAATAATCTAAATCTTGCAGCTATATTTGCTGTGATCAGTGGGAATAAAGTAGTTTTAATATATTTTTTAAGTGTGAAAGTCCACCTGAAAACTTAATAATTGCAGTCAGTTCATCCAGATTATCTATTTCTGTCGGAGGCGCTCAGACCCCCACATACCAGCGGTGCACCGACAGTAAATCCCTTCAACAGCAGCCTCACCGCGGCTGCTGGCAGGTGTTTTTCATCTAAATAATTTAAACTGCAGGCACCAGGATACCGGCAATAAAAGCGAACATATTCTGTCAGCAGGTTTCAGGATTTTAAGTTAATTTAGGAGTGATCACAGCGCTGTCTCATCTGCGATGTGTCTGTCTCACAGCCAGCACCCAGGTTTGATTAATACTTTGTAATAAATACATGAATAAAGCACAGTCATACTCAGTTTTGCCCCCGCTGTATTTTTAAATACGCAGTAGAGGTATTTAAAGGTAGTAGAGGACATGTACCTGTATATAAAAAACGCGCCCTATAGTCCGGTGCGCCTTATGTGTGTGTTAAATACAGAAATGGGACACATAACTGAGAGTGCGCCTTTTAGTACGGTGCGCCTTATGGTCGTGAAAATACGGTACATATATATACACATATATACACATACATACATATATATATATATATATACACAGTACACACATATATATATGTACACACACACATATATACAGTACACACACATATATATATATATATATATATATATATATATATATATATATATATATATATATATATATATATATATATATATATATGTGTGTGTGTGTGTGTGTGTACTGTATATATGTATATATATAATTCAGTCTGAGCCCAGAATAATTATAATAATTGAATCCCACACTGGTGAAAATATCCTCTGCATTTAACCCATCCCCTTGGGGAGCAGTGGGCTGCCAATATGCGTCACCCAGGGAGCAGTGTGGGGTTAAGGGTCTTGCTCAG
This sequence comes from Cyprinodon tularosa, assembly GCF_016077235.1. Classification (NCBI taxonomy): domain Eukaryota; kingdom Metazoa; phylum Chordata; class Actinopteri; order Cyprinodontiformes; family Cyprinodontidae; genus Cyprinodon; species Cyprinodon tularosa. Next base: position 855,745 of record NW_024039075.1, read on the forward strand.
AGAGCCAGAGTGCAGGCTCTGGGGATCGATCCGGGTACTTGCAACCTTCTCAGAACACAAGCGCACTGCTCTAAACTCTAGGCCAACACTCCCCTTGAAGAAGGAATGAAGTCCAGAGGAGTGTAACTGAGCTGATTACAGAGATCCAGGAGAGAAGAGGAGTAGCGACCGGCAGCAGCCAGAACATGCAGAGGAACCGAAGGGTCCAGAGAAACAAATCCAAGACTTGGTCAGAAGACAGGTCCAAGTTCGATAACAGGCAGAATCCAGGTAACAGATCAGACAAACAGAACAGAATGGGTGGTCAAAAAAACTCAGAGCATAACATAACAGGGTACGCTAGAATTAGTCTCACAAGAAGCTTGAATTATATGGCACCAATGGCTGAGAACAGATGGATTAAATAGAAGCAGGAACAGGTAGATCTGGTCAGAGATGATTATTGCAGGGCAGAGCAAAGCAGCTGAGAGAAAAAAAAGTCAAACCAAGCGATGGGTGCCAACGTCATGACATTTATATGTTATTGCTTAGCTATTTGACAATGTATCCAAAATGCTTATGAATAAACTATATCTAAATCCTTTCCATACATCTAATAAAACTTTTTTTTTCCAAGTTTTTTTTTTTTCACACCTTCCTGCCAATGTCTTCCAGAATAGTTTAGGGACACATTTATTAGAGGCATTGGGAAAGAGATGGACGGTGGTCTGAGTTCAATATCAGGCTTGAAGATGAGGCTGATTGTTTATAAAAAAAATAATGTCAAGGACATTGAGGTCTTCTGAATTTGTTTGACCACTGCTTGTGATATGGGAGCGAGCGAGCTAAAATTTTGAAATTCTAAAATTTATTTGTTTCTAAAATGTTATTCTTAATTGTTGAAGACACCATGCTATCACTTTCAAGTTTTGTAGACAAATATCTGTATAAATATGCTTTTGTAAGGCAGCCACAAAAAAATCCACAGATAGAAAAGATTGATATTAGCATCTCTGGTCATGAAAAGGTTTATGTAAGAATATTGGCGAGGGTATTCTTTTTTTTTTTTAAATCACTGCTCTAGGGTGTTAATGTTGTGAGAACAATTTAAAAAGACAAATAGACTTCTTTTAAAATGAAAAATAAAAAACTCATTAAGTTATTGATTATTCAACTCTCACTTTTTTAAGCGATAGTTACATATTGCCTTGGAAATGTAAATTAAAAAGTAAACATGTAATTATAGTGTCACACTAAGTCATTTTAGAGGAAACAGCAGGCTGAATAAGGAGCACACACACACACATCATCTACTGACTCCTTCTGAACATAAGGCTTGTTAATGCAGCAGACTTTGAATTATCATTATTTTCTCTTTTTCTGCTCAAAGCGCTGCCTACCAGGCCCCCAACTGTCACCAAGACCTTTTCAGCCACTTCAGCTTTCCATCTGCTCACCAGTGCTCTCAGGGATGAGGCAAAGAAGCAACTAGGGAACACATTCAAGTGCCCAGCAAACCAGCTTTGCATATATAGAAGAAATCCTGCATTTAAACCAAGGCACATGCTCAGTTTATGCCAAAAAAATACTCTCCTAAAAAAGGTTGATAAGCAAACAAATAGGTCCCCTAACATTAAATGGCAGGAAAGGTTAGTCCTGTCTAAACATTGAGTCGGACTGCTTTAAAATGTTAGAAATCAGAATTAAAGTTTTGTACATTTCAACTGGAGTTAAAAAAATATGATTCAAAAACAACAAAAAAAAGCTTTTAAAAGAAAAGTGCTTGCTACAAATAGACAATACCTTATTTTACCCATTAAGCTTAATACCTTTCATTAAAGGAACTAGCAGAATAAGCTAAAGAATAAACGTATATGTATCACCTTCCCTTAGTTCAGCAATATTTTTTGCTGCTTTGCACACAAAGTGAATTCTCCCTATAGACTCATGCTGATGTTCAAGAGTAGGATCAGAGAGTCTTTGAGAAACATCAGCTCCTGTTTTTGAAGTAGGTCAGATCCGGAGGTCTAACCTGAATGCAGCAAGCACAAGTTTTTAGTTTTACTTATGATATAATGTTTTTGGCAATCTTTTCCCTCACAAATGTTACCACATGAGCACAAAGAAGAAAAGGCATTGCAGTAATTCATATATGTGGTCTAAAACTGATAGTGTGTTACTTTTCAGACATTTGCATATGCTGTAATTTGTGTGAATTATTTCATTATGGTCTTATTTTCATACCTATATATTTCTCTTGCTTTTACATTCACTGCTCTAAGCACGGCTCCCATCAGGTTTCTTTTCATTGTTTTATGCTGGTCCTTTATGATAAATCACTGATGTGTGTGAGAGATGCATTTTGGTTTATTTGGTCATTCTGAATATGGAGAGGCTATTTTGATGATGGTTTAGAAACTATGCTTAACTTGATGTGTGAGACACTGGAATCTGCACAATGGGTATTTGAGAAAAATCTAAATCTTCTTCCTAGTTATAAAAGGAAATTAAAGGATGGTGATTCAATTTGAAGGCATGTAGATATTTTTAAATGTCAGTTTCCAAGAAGAATTTCAATCACGCTGTTACTGCTGTATAATACATTTAAATGCAAAGGTAGTAATGGTAAAGGCTATGGATGGGTATTGTTAGGGACAGTGTTGTGCCTGAACGCTTTCATTGAATGCAAGTTCATGAACTCGTTCATATTTTGGGCGAACGTGAACTGAACGTACTGTATTACTGCCTGATGAACGTTATTGTAAACTCGTTCATTCTGGTGTCTGTGGACGGCACGCTCTCTCAGTTCAACTTCGTTCAATAGGTTGCCAAATTTCTATAGAGCCCTCCAGGCGAAACCCCGGCTAAATCACACCGTAAACAGGCCTTAATATGTAGCGGGAAAAACACCCAATCTGGCAACACCAGCTATTAGTGTCGTAGCCTACAGCCGCGTGAGTCATCAAAACAAAATGCAGCGTGGAAGCCACAGCAGCATGGAGGCGACAAAGCAGCAGTATGATCACTTAGAACAGGTTTATGACCAGGTGGTCGGTGAGGATGATGGCAACAATCTTACATTTCTATGCAAACTTTGCCCGCCGGCTTTCAGTAAAAAAATCCGCACTTCAGTAACATCCAAAGCAAATCTGAAATGGCATATGTACTGAAATGGAATTTCAAATGGAAAAAAATATTAAAATTAAAAAAAACATTTGCACCTTAAAGACTACTGTCCTGTTTTCTTTTAATAATTCCTCATAAAAAAGACCATTCAAGCAGCACATTTTTCCTGATGTTTTTGAGAATATACTGTAGGGGTGAAAGCTGCAGCTGCTACTAGTGTAAAGTGAATGGACAGTAACAATGGGGAAATGCTGTCCCCTCAATGCTAATGTAAACCCTGGTTGGATAAGGATTCAAAACTGGATATGAAGATGAAATCTGACACACAGTTTCAGTGTTACAACTGATAAAATAATTGCTGTCTGTGGTTCTACAGTAGGCTATGGTGTAATTGAGCAATATATGAAAAAAAAAAAGAACTATGAACTAGTTCATTTTTTTGAACTGTGAACTTAGTTCAAAATTTTGAATTATGAACTATAAACTGAACTAGTTCATTTTAAAATGTGTGAACTGAACTTTGAACTAGTTCACGTAGGAAGAGAACTTTCCCAACACTGGTTAGGGATCTATCAATACTATGACTCTTAGTGATACTCCTTATTTGTCGAGTATTTTATAGATACCTTTTGTTTTACCTTTTTTTGTAATTAAACAAAAGGCTGAAAAATAAATAAAAATGAGCGCTGAATTGTTTATTGTTAAAACATTTTATTTATTTATTTTATTTTTTTCTACAGTGTCCTGTCTCGCAATGTAGCAATAAAACATTTTAAACAAAACCCTAAAAACTGGTTGTTTAACTGGAATCAAAGTGGAGAGTGGAGCCTCCCTCTTCGCTTCTCTAACTTAAGGTAGAGGTTGCTGCACGAAAAGGTTGACTGTTGCTGGTCAGTGTTCTCAAAGTGAAAGGAAATCACACCAGGGATCACTTCTTGCTGCAGACAGTAAACGTTAAGTGATCTGAGCTTTTATTTGTTCCCTAAGTCTTTAACCATACAGAACAAAAGTAACTAGAGTCATTGCTTGTCATTTTGGGAAAGAAAGCAAATGCGCTACAGGGGTCTAAAATGTTGCCAAGTTGGCAGCAGTGTGGGGCAAATATTTGCTTCTCCTGTCAGTTACCTTGGTGTGGGTGCTTCTTAACGAACAGGAGCTCTGCAATACATCGTTGTTTGATTTAGAGTCTCCCAAAAACATTTACAGTAATGTGATCCTGATAACATTGTTAAGAAGCCTGATATGGCTGCATGAAGCCTGACAGTCTGCAAGGACCATCCAACATAAGCTGTTCTGATATGAGGTTTCAGTAAAAATCCTTAGCAAACAGGTTTCTTCAGCCATGTAGAACATTACTTTGATCTGTAAGAATGTCAAAATGAGAATTTGCTAAATATTTCTGATTTTTCTTACACCTCGTTTCAATTTAAAAGGTAATTTTTTTTAAAGCATCTACATCAACCGCTTTAAATCCAACATTTATATCAACTACTTACAACAGCAATAAATAAAAAAAAACAACAAAAATAGGCCAAACAATATTGAATTGTTTGGCCTATTCATGGTGTATATTATTCATGTTCATGGTGGTATACTATTAACATTCAGTGTAGAATACATAGCACAAAGTAAAGTTCCGTTTCCAAATTAGATTCCTTTCCAAAGTAGCAACAAAGCAGATTTGAATGCACTTATTTAAACATTTTAAAAAGCACTTGAAAAACCCCAACAGGTTTAAAGAGGAATTCCTACAGAACAAAGCAACTTATCGTCTGATTGCAGTTCGCCAATAGATACTGAATGATATAGATTAGCAAGCATCTGGCCAGATAATCCAAACAAGCATCTCAAGTGCTAATCCATAAAAAGACAGAGGATTCACTGGTTGATGGAGCACCACCAATCTTTGTTGGTAAGGTTGGATATCAATGGCTCACCAATCTCTCAATACTCCTTGGATATTTATTTATGTTACTGCATATTAGGGTGGATTTATTTTTTTTTTATTGGCAACACCATTGATGGGAATAGTGTTGCCACAAGTCTTCTTGACCAAACCCTCCCCAAAAAAAGGGTTTATTATTGTGAACTTTGAGACATCTGGCTCTTAGCAGCTCAAATTTCCCTTCAGTCATTAAAAAAGCATTCCTCGACTCTCTGCCTGAAGCCACTTTTAGGAGCAAAATAATTCTGTAAGTGATCCATAAATGTGAGATATCAGGGTCATAAGTGCAATGCTGCTTGGATGTCCATGTCGCTATAATTAGTCCACATCAGACTCCAAAGGTGCAATAATTCCTTTTATTTAGTGTCCCTACCAAACATATCTGATTCTCCACCAGACCAACACTTCTATCTCTACCTTGGTTAAACTGCACTTTTTTACTGTGTGGTTACCATGGTAACCTTTAAACAACATTGATCATAGAGCTCCTTCAAATGCACAATGACTTCCGTGTGGTGCTTTGCTTAGACCGTTTAAAGTTGAATGTGGGCCGGTAGACGGCTGGACATGATGCAAACTTTGGGCAAGCACAGATTTTACAAATTATGGTATTTTGGCATACTCAATTTCAGGTGTTTCAGGAATATGCACACTTTTTGCATGGATCTTGCAAAATGTTTTAGAAATGAGACGACTTAACAGATTTAAAGTCTATTCACAGCATGGAGTGCGAACGTGACCAAGTGAAGATGTGGCATGGCCCCTACCAGAGATAACTGAATGCTCCAAAGGGAATGCCATATAAAAGCTACAAAGTGATGAAAGGAGCAATAAAAAGATTACGATTACAGAAACACTTGGCAAAAAATGTTTAATCACAACTTTTAAAAGATGATTACTGAAAATTATTTGTATGTTACTTTTGGAGATAGATTTAGTAATTACTGCCCTTTTTATCCCCGAAGATTGAAATCAAAATAAAGTTGCAACATTATGAATAAAAGTATCAAGGATGTTTTGTGCCGTTCAGATATTTTATAGCTTGATTTGATCCTTTCATTTTCTTGATAGAGAGGATGGTTACTCCTCTCTTATGAAATCCAAAAAGATGGCCTATAATTAGAATCACATCATTTTACTTTGCAATTAAATTGTTCAATCTGAGATGTTTTTTTTGGCAGCTAAATTATTCAGCTTAATGAAAGGTGATTAAATATTATATTCTCAGGGGTTTGAGTTGTAATGAGAAATTGAGTTGCAGATAGTCTGAAATTAACACTTTTGAAGTTCTCACTGATGATTTTTTTGCAGTTTGGTCACTTGTGATTGGTTTTATTAGAAATTAAACATTCCTGTTGTTACACTGAACTTTGAATACCATGTATTTTTAGTAACAAAAATAACCTGGAATTGGAACCCCAGCTAACAGTCATGCTACTATTGCCTAAAAGAAACTGGGATATAGATTAGAGCCAAGCGTCTCACTATTGTATACTTAAGTTGAATAAGTGTAAACACTTAGTTGCATCTGAAAGATTTTTTGAAGTATGTACAGAACTAACATTAACTATATTCAAACAAACTACTTGCTTTATGTGGCCAAAACTTTTGCTTACAGATTTATTTCTTTATGACCTTGAAGGAATTAAACAGCATATATTTATTTATTTTGTTCTGTTTAGGAGCAATGTTTCTTTCACAATGTGATATGAATTATAATACATAATTTTTTAATATAGATTGTAAGATTGTGCAACTGAGCAAATACAGAAGAGGGGCCAGAAGTGTTACAGGGATAGAAGAAGAAACATTACGGCACATTTTGGCACATCATGCTACACAAGATTTTGAGCCAAAAATGGCTGTAGAACAGCTAGGCTCATAATTTATTTTTTAAATCAGCAGTTCATAACTGTATATTAGTTCTGCTTCTCTAACATTTGATCTTTTACTGTTGTATATGTGAAATGAAGCCTTGTTTAATTTATTAATGGTGATGATCACAGGGCCTGGTGTCACCTGTGTACAGCAGTATCAATTTGTCAGTGTGCCCCACGGCAGCCGAGGCTACAATATAGCTTGCCCTCTATGATCTAATGAATGTGTGCCTGAACAGATTAATGAATTTATGCTTTAGTTTTTGGATTGTTTTAATGTGTAGTTGAAAATAGGTGATAGCGTGCCAAAACTGTCCAGGGTTTTTCAAAAAATATTTAGTTAGCTGATCAATTAATAACAAACAGGATTTCTCCCTTTGTATTACAGGCCTTGCAAGCTCACAGGATTTACTTGCCCCTCACCACACCAAGCATTGTTTGTTTGTGTTAAATATATTTTATACACCTGCAACAGTGATATCAATGACCGTATTGAAAGGATTTTTTTGAAAATGGTTGAAAGGACAGTAGTGAAATCTTAGTCATAGCTCAGTTGTCTTTTCTTTTTTGATTTTTTTTTTTTTTTTTTTTATCAACCAAAGCCGCAAAACCACAGCCACTATCTATCCAACTACATGCTAATACCCTGTTTTCATTCCTTGGTCTTGAAATAATCAGTTTATGGTTCTTTGTCTGCACCATTTTATTATCATTGCTTTTAAATGTGACTTGCATTACAATGCATCTTTTCAGATTTGCTTGCAGATTATTTGTCAACCTAATACAAATAAAATATTTTTGGTTTTACTGTAATTTTTTGTGTATTGCACAGTACTATTTCAAGAATGTGTCATACTGTAGCTGTCAAAGCTTTTATTAATGAATACAGTGAGTAAAACACATTGAGCAGTCTGTGGGCTGCCCAAACCCACAGACTGGATTTGCCTTTTTCTTTTCTTTTTTTTTTTTTTCTTTTTTTTTTTGAGAAACTCTGGACAATTAAGAATCATATTCTTAATAAGCTGACAAACATATTTGAGGCTGATCATTACAGTGTGGAATTACTAGTAAAAAGTTCAAAGACAACACATTTTCCTTTGAATAATCCAACACCATTAGATAGCTTTTACTGTATATACATAAATAATCTTATGTACTCATTTGATTTGCCATCCTCCTCCTGAGGAAGTGAGACATACTGTGGACTGGATAGGCTACTGAGAGAAAGGATAACACTGATATCAAGCTGAGGAATCATTCTGTGGTGAAAGACCTTGCTCCTCTCTCTGTTGGCCAGCTTGCTTGGTAGGTCAGTTAAAAATAGTACAAGTCTCCAAAAATGAGGCTAATGTTCACAGATAGGATGTGTACAGCACAGTGGTGGTAGCAGCAGGGATGGCTGTCGTCTCAGGCTGTCAGAATAGTGCATATGAAACTCTCCTACTTTGACACACAGAGCAGTTCCCAGAAATGTCAGCTTCAAACTGACTTACACTGCATTGGTGGAATAGATTCTCAGTAATCTGCCAATTTGACGCATATCTTACCACATGTGAGCAAAGGTAAATGGAGTTGCTAAGCAACTTCTCTAGACATTACCGCTTCCTTACATGTGTCTGCCATCAGAAAAAAATTATTTTCTTCTACTGTACAGTACATGCAACTCCCCTTTTTCTTTAACTCAGAAAAAATACTTTCATGATAAACAGATGTTTTCACTACAACATTTCCTGACATCCATGTCTCTAATAAACACAAGAGAAGAAATGTGAATGAGCAAGAAAATGTAAAAACATACATGTTTTTAGGTAATTTAATAATCAGCTATAAATAAGTTTGTGTTTTACTTCCTATGATATGTTTACAGTGTATTCTTCGAAGCTTAATGTTTTTTATAATAAATATAGAAATATAAAGACCTGAGGTCAGTTTCACAAAGCATGCTTAACAAACTCGGACTCACATCCTCAAGTCTGAATTCTCTAGCCTGAGGTTGGAAACTCTTTCCAACCTTCACAACGGCTGCTGTGAATTATTACAATCAATTCTAAGTAGGTCCACTAAGAACACGTGCTTATCAAGTATGAAAGGCCACTATCAGTGGAGCACTGATTTGACGAGTCACCATGACAACAAGCAACAGGAAGTGTCAATTTTACACCACTGGAGCTAGAGATTTTAATGCTGAAATAAAAAATAAATAAATGGAGAGTGTGTTTAAAAGAATGAGCAACAGCACTACAGTTGCACAAGAGAGAAAAATGGCAATAGGATATATACAGTAGTTAATACATAGGTTTATATGAAGTCTACCAAGACAAGCCATTTTGACCTTTTTTTTTTAAGAACTCTTTTCTGTTGTTCCATTTGATAATCACTTAAAAATTATTCCTACTGGTCAAAATAAAATTCCTAGTAGGAACCACAAGTTGGTATTAAATTTATACATATATACCGTTGCATTTACTTGAGTAACTATAAAAGCAAATGTACTTTTAGGAGTAGTTTTACACCATTGTGACTTATATGATCAATTATCACTACTTTTACTTGAGTAAAATTTCTGGCTACTAAACAAACACCATTAAGGGACACATTTTCTTATGTTTTGTAGTTCAGGTTTAAGGGTTAAATGTTTTTTTGTTTTTTTTCATCTGCTGAGTCTGCTATGAAAATACAGTAAACAATATACTGTAACTTAACTTGTATATAACAGTATAGAATAGTTGTATACTGCAGCCTTTGATTTTTGTAAGTTTTACAACTCAAAAAACATTAAATCCGATATGATCATGGTTATTAAGTAGATCAGTTACTCAGTACTATAGTAGTCTAGTGGCTTTTTTTACCATCTACTTTTTTACCCTTTCAGCAATTTCTATCAAGTTTACTTTTTACTTTTACCTGAATGGAAATACGATTAGGTACTGCTCCTCTTTATTTACCAAGTATCCTTTTTGGGTACTCTACCCACCTCTTATCAGAACAGAAGAGTTTCAGAAAGTAGAAAAAAAAAGAAATAGGTACTAGTAAGAGTTATGTTTTATATACCAAGAAATTGTTACATATTTTAAATGGGCATTTACACATTTGTGAAACCAATATGTTTTTATGATATCTAAAATACATTTTTCCTAATCAAAATAATACAAGTTATGACCAGTACCAATGGTAATAAGGAGATCCAATATTTAGTTCTAGACATCCAGTATGTCTATTTTAGATATGAAGAATATTATTTGTTTGAAATTTTCATTTTGACATGGAAAAAATGTATTCATTTCAGATATCAGACATACATATTAAGTCCGACTGATATATATAAATTTGGCCTGTCATAGCCTGTTGTAATAATGATACGATTACGAGAGGAAATACGTTTACCGGTTGAATGGTAGGGTGTCAAAGTATTATATTTCGGCACAATCTCACGGGGGAGAAGCGCACCTGTCGGAAGGTAAAAATAAAATATAAAAACCTTGTTCCAACAGGTAAGACCTGTGCATCATCTCATGGGGTTCCTCCTCCTTTTGACCACATGCCACACCACACAGTAAATACTAAGTGGCTGTTTGACAGTGCAGTTGTTTTCTATAATGCTGTTATCACATGTCAATGTTCTCTCATTAAGTTCTGTTAAGTCCCTGTTAAGTAATCCAGTGTAATCCTGCAAATTTGAGATTGGATAAAGTTGTGGATGTTCATGATAGACTGTGACAGAGCGCTCATAATAATTTCAGAAAAAATAAAGGACATCTATTAGCGGTCTTAGAGCCCTCTCTTTCAATATTCAATAAGAATGAGCGGCAACTAATGCATCTTGAATTAGATCCTCATCTTAATGAGATAGTATGTTTTTGCTTTTATTCCCTTTTTTTTACCCCCAAATTTTGGCAGAAATCTCTGAGGAAATTCAGCTGATATCAGCCAATCATGTGACTTTGGCGACTTTGCCTCCATGGATGGAAAAAACAAACCTTGCGTACATAGAAAATGACTGGCTGCGATTCTTAGCCATATTACCTCGAAAACACCAACAAAAACAATCTCATGCTCAGCATATGGGTGTACCAACTTACAAGGAAGAAAGGACGGCATCTCATTTTATTGCTCCCCTTAAGACCCAAAAAGGTAACCGAGATGGTGGACAGAGCTGGAAACCATGTACGACTAGTTGAACTTGCAGCGATCACTTCTTAAATGGTTAGGTGTATGCTCTAATTATTGTTGTAGGGATTTTATTCATTTAGATAGATGTTGAAATTGCCTGTTACACAATCAAAAACAAGGGGCTAGTTTTATCTTTTAACATGAGTATAGCATGTTACAGGGTTTGCACCAGCCTATTATAAGCCTGGAATGCAGCCAGGTCTAACTTTATGGAGACAAAGTTTCCATGCCATCCAGCATGGCGGCATTAACAGATGGTGGTAACGTGACTGCATGTCCTCTATATGAAAAATTATCATAGTTCAAATATGTTAAGCAGGTAAAAACCTGAGAAAATGAATGATTTAAAAGAAAATTGTGTTTTATTATTTAACCAAGACTAGAAAGAAAATAGGCATTATCCTTTGCTAATTCCCTGTTTCCCTCGCATCTGACTTTTAATGACTTCTCCCATCCTACTTATCCAACTAGACAGAGCACACATTCATATCTCTATTAGTGTTGGGCCACAATACAAGCCAGCCCTGAAAACCAAAAGTGAATAAATTACTCTATTAAAACACAAGGTTGTGTTTTGTTAAACCATATGGTTGACTCAGTTCATGTCAAGGTGCTTATATCCAGCGGCTATAAAACATACCGTAATATAACTCCTTTAAAAGTGTTTGACAGCTGGTATGAGGTGTTTGAGGTAATGTGCTATGGATGGCTTGTTATTCTGCAGAGTTTTGTTTTCATTTTTTTTTTTTTTCAAACCCTGCTACCACCCACCTCCGCTGAATTTCTGTCCATTATCGGCCTTTCCCACTGTCTGTCCCTTTCATTTTGGCCAACTTCTGCAGTACGTATATGCATTTCCCCTAAATGTTTTGTTGTGGTGAAACAACAATAAGTATCTTTCACAAAAATATCTCCTCTTTGAATTACAGGTACCCATATAAACGTACGCAAAAGAAACAAAATAACTTTTCAGCAAAGAAAATTACTTTTAAATAACAAAATGCATCAGAAGAAACACACAAAAATGTTTGAAAATACTGACTACTTCCAGAACTGCTGACCATGCAACCATCCAACAGTGGCTCAGGATATACAAATAAATAAAAATACAACAGTTTGATAAAACTGGGACAGCTGTTTTAATTACTGGGCAACTATGAGTGAACTGATTCTCAGGCTGCTGTGGCTTTGTTCTAAAATATGTGTACAGACCCTTTATGCTCTCTTGAAGGGCTCTAAATGAACCTAGCTAGTTTTGACAGAGCAGAAAAATGATCCTTGGGAATTTTCATCAAGTGGGTTTGAGACCTGATGGTCTGACAGTTGGGCGCTGAGGCACTCTTAATTCTTCATCAAGGGACTTTGGACCCAAAGAAAGGAAATAATCTTCCTCTTACTTTGCAAAGGGTTCATTTGTTTTGTAATTTATTTATCTCAGAGCCCATGGTCTACTGTATTTCAAACTGCCCGTTTCCACTCTCAGTGTTCTGCTCCCCCGAGATTCGCATGGGTCTCACAGACTCTGCTTTGTGTCATTCCACTATGGGCATTTTCTCCTGGTTTTGTGTTTCTGTCAAAGAAAAGTTGGTTAACCCAAATCCTGCTACACAATCCTGCTACATTTTTATTTTAAAAGCCGACTCCTCTAAATTGATCTGTTGAATGCTTGTCTTTGGTTTCTTTGCAGCTGGTTTACTAGTTTTGTTCCAAACAGCTGTGGTGAGTTTTACGTCAATGGCCTAATTTGAAATCTATAAAATGAAAGCATTGAAGTGTGGGATGTTTATTTTACACACTTGGGAGTGAGATCTTAGCTTCATATTTTCTGAAATAGATTAAAAAGCAATTCCTTTTTCTTTGTATTTAGGTTTCTTCTCTCAAAGTCTCCTCTTTTGATTGCATGGGCAGTAAGAAAAAGAAAATTCTTCAGAGTTGTGCCTTCTTCGAAAACTTTGGCCATAAAACATGTCAAGATGAAAAAAACTTTTTTTGCAAAGCATTCAGACAGTTGGGATTCTCTAGAATTGTAGTACAGAAGGACATTGGAAGTTTTAAAAGGCTCTTTCTGTACACCGCAGGGTCAGTACATTTACAGTACATAAAACAGACCTTACATCAATGACAAAAGCCTGTTCATCTGGAACACCATGGGAGTCATTTCGAGCTACTGGTAGGCATGTCAAAGATTCAGACAGATGAAAAAGCTCCCAGAGGGCTGCACTCCAGAATTCTTGGGCTTATTTCTAATTAGCAACATCAACTGACTGCGAAATAACAGCCAATTTAGACTGGTGTCCTCATAATGAATTCAATTATCAAGAGTACACAGAGGAATTAAAGCTGCAACAAGACATTGAGACTTCAGAACACCAACCCCATGCCTGAGGAAAAAGTGAAATTAAGGCACTAAATACTGTTAAGACAGAAAAAAGTCATACTTTCAGCTACACTTTAAGCATGTGTTAGTAGTGTTAGACAATATGACAATACTTTTTTCCTTATTATTCATGATTTAACTTTAATTTGAAATGAAATACATAGTATGCATAGATAACTGATTTGTGCTGAATTCTGTATACCGAAAAGAAAATTAAATGTTGATTACTACTATCACTGCTGCCAAAAAAACATCACATTGTTAATATAGATAACTATAACTGAGACAAGATTGGACTTATTTTGAAAGAAATAAAGACAGAAAAAACATATCTTACAATCTAAGCCAGTTATTAAATTGACTAAAAAGGCACCTGCTCTGCAATAACATATTGTTGCTTCAGATAGAATTCTATTGCTTTCTTCAATTTCATGCAAATGTTTCAACATAAATGGTTGCCTGCCTTCTTCGTGGCAAAAATACAGTAATCATCACTCTATGCCCTTAGGGCAGAGGTGTGTAATGAGAACAGATCTACAGCAATAACAAAATCTCCCAGTGCCTACAGAGACCCTGCATGGAGGTATTAAGTGGCATCTTTCGGTAAGTTTGTATTCATTTTCCATTTCTCTGTTTGGCTAATGAGGCCGTGAAATGTGTGTAGCGATGTGGGGGGGTTAAGGGAGGAGATCTGGAACCAGTTTGTCTTCAAAAGGGACAGGCAGCATAAATTTAAATTTAATTCTTAGGAAAACCAGATATTAATGGCTCGCTGTCATCATTTGTCATTTTGAGGAAGCAATGACGAGGACTGAGGTCAACAAACTTGACTCATCATACACTTGGTTAAAATTCTGCTTTCTGTTTTGTTTACTCATCGCATTTTAGCAAAATAAACAGTGTGGTATCATGGGAAGTATTAATGTTCTATTTTTTAAGTGCTTGTAAATAAAGCTGAAGATAGGGAAAATACAAAGAAGGGATAAAGATGTTAGAGGGGACTTTTGCAACACTGGTTTTACCTGCATAAGAAATAAGGCCAAGGAAAGAAAAGCTAGACTTATTTCAGTGTCCAACAGAGATGTATTACACATGATGCAAAATTAAAAGCCTTGAATGAAGCTCAGCCAATCTTACACTGTGAATAGAGCAACATGCTCACAGTTTGAAGCTGTGTGGAATCAGAGTCGGTGTCCTGGATCATAGTGTTTACAGCTGTGCATCGGGTATTAGCAGAGGGGCATGTCCTGTGTCACAGCAGCTTGAATTTGAGCCTGAGGTGTTGTTGTTTCACTGGTTTTTGTCTAGCCAGCTGGCTGACTGAGGTCTGGGTGTGAATCAACAAAAAATTAGACAAGGGCATGCAGAACAGTAAATTTTCAGGCTCCAACTGGAGACTGAGAGACTTGTGTTATGATAGAAGGACAAGTGTAATTTTTTTATTTTTTATTTTTGTCTTGTGGTACAAATCAGCAGGCTACCGGCTGGCACTCTGAGCAAAGACTGGGATAAATTGAAGCCTGTAAACTGAAAACAACAGATCTCAGCAGAAGAGAAGAACAACAAACAAGTCAACACCCTGCTGACAGAGGGAAACAATGTGTGTGTATGCTGTGAGTTGTTGGAGACAAAACAACCAAGACTGTTTATGTGTGCTTTAAATGACAACAACCAGGTTTAAATCCTAAATCAATTCGAAAAGTAGTGAGACTGAATGCAGATTTTTTATTGACACTTCTTAAAAATATATTGAGTAGGGTTTGGATTAGGGTGAAGGCAGGCCGCTGATTTCATTCAAGGCCCCTTGAAAGCTATGATTTGGAAAGTAGTTTTCTACAGTTTAAAATATTCCTTATGCATATAGAAATATATGAAGGGTCCTTGCCTATTTTTATATTTCACTATAAAACTAACAAAAAAAAAAAGTCCCTATCAAAATCTCATTTTTTCTCAAAATAATCAATCTACCAGAAAACCTAAACATCACGTATTTCCTTAAATTCAGCACAGGGTTCTCCAAGTGTTTTAACAGTATTATCAGTCTTTCAGCTCTCTAAAACAAGCACAATTCATCAAACATATTGTAGCAGAAAACCAGTAAGGTAAATGGAGCCATTTTTGTTTACAATGTAAAAACCAAAAAAACAAGAATAGTTTGGAATTTAAATGACGCCTTTGACTGAGAGCTAATGTCTGCTTCCCCTCCAGGGAGCGGGTTAAAAAAAATAAAAAGTTCCAGACTGAGGAGCTATTCTAAAATAGCTCGTGTTGAAGCCTCCAGGTGGAGATGTAGTGGCACCCAACTGGGAAGGTGCCAATTAAAGATGGCGTTATTCATATATTCTCTTAGACCAAAATATATTTCCATAAATATGAACTTTTTGTCTGTTCTCCATATCCAATTGATTCAGAAAGGCTTCTTCTCAAATTCCTGACAAGAAAATGGTTATTTTATACTTTTATACTATACTTTTAGACACATTTATAATCTGTTTGAAAGCTTCTATTTAAAACAAGGGAAACAGTTTTATGTATAGAATTTTGTGATGCACTTGACATATTTTAAGAGATTTATTTGTGTCCACCTGTGCCTAAGCCAGGCAACTCCAAATATCTTCACTTCCAAGTAAATCAGAGAGCTCAAGAATACATACATTTATCTCTATGTAACTTGTTTTCTGTATTTTCTACACCAAAGCATGGTGCTGTGAAAAAAACTACTGGAACCTGAACAGACTTTGCATGTTGAATAGAAGAATCTATATTTTTTCCTTATAAGACAAAGATGAACAACAACAAAAAGATCATTGTACAAAAATCATTTAGTAAAAAGTATCCCCCAATAAGGAGTTACATACATTTAAGAGGTTGTGGGAACATTTAAGTGTTTCAATCTGTGGGTTTTACAATTTGGCAGCATAGTCTTTACCAAGAAGCTAGAAGCTTGCATTGAGCGTGATCCAAGTCCAGATCATTCATACTTTACTGACAGGCAACATTTGATACATTTCAGTCATGTTGTTTAAGGCTACACATCTAGTTTTGCTGCATATTTTCACCTTCATCCATTAATTTGTTCCTGCTCTTATCAATTAAAAGCCCAAACTTCCAGATGAGACAATAGGTTTACAAGTTAAATAAAACTATAAAACATTTGCATGAACATAAAACTGGCCTATCTATTAACACCATAAAGCCAAACATATATTTTCTGGTGAGCCTTCTTAAAAATGTAAGACAAATAAGAGAATAAATATAAAATGCTTTTAAAATGTTGGTCTTATTTACTAACCTGAACCTTTGTTAAATAGAGTCAAAGATTCCAAAAACACCCATCAAATGTTTACGTTAAATGACAAGTCTTACACTGCAAAGGCATTTTAGCCCGGGGTTGTACTATGTTTCAACTCCAGAAGCACCAATCTGAAGCCCTGACCATCGTTGTTTTTCCTCTGATGTCTTAACCCCAGAACAAAATAACAGATGTAACTATATACAAAGGGGTGAAACAGTGTAACATCCCACCACCAAAACCTTATTTAACTATACACTACATATGTGTACATAATGTAAAACAATGCAAACCTTTCCAAAAATAACATTTCTGTAAAATCATTTAACCGATCATGTACGTATTTGAAATCTTTTCGTCATTTTGTGCTGCAAGTCTTGTTGTAATCAGGCCAGGGTGTCAGAAAGGAGAATAAAGTTAATTTAAGATTCATTAAATGTTGCATATTATTTGGTCCATTTTTTACAGACACCCCAATTGGTAATGAAAGTTCATTGTCAAAATAACTTCTCATTTGAAAAATACATTTTGTTTTAAATTATCGGCTATATTAACATTTGCAAATCTGAAATATGCAAGTTTCACAAAATGCAGGAGTAGGGGAAATGTCCAAAGTTACAAATACTTTGTCTCAGCTGCTATATAGATTTTCAAATGACCTTTTTGCATATTGAAAGACAGGTGATTATGTGTTTTTTAAAATGCAAATAGTTGTTACATGGTATTTGATCTAGATTTTGCTTCACAAAATGCCCAAACCAAATACTATAAACGTGAGGCAATTAGAAAATTCCATAATTTACAGTTCGGAAAAGCAATTCAGTTCTCTCCATGAAAAAATAAACAAATACAAAGAATGCAGCAGTATATCTTTTCCTATGGTGCTGTGTTATGGATAAAATAATTTACAGGTTTAACAAATTAATTAAAATCATAAAAGATAAAAAAAACTACTCTTCCCTTAACAAAACTCAATTTAATACATGAGAAAAAATCCTATGAAGATTTCACATGTGAAATGCTCCTTATTCAAGTAGAATTAATTCTCAAAAAAAGGACAGTTTAATATCTGAATAGTATGATAACCATTAGGAACAAATAAGGTTAATTAGTTGTCAGAGCTCCTCTTGTCAAATAAAGGGTATAAGTTTGGTATACTTATGTACAGACCAGCTGAGCTATGCTCTGCTGTAAACTGACAGAACTGAAACATCTTAAAGCAACAAAACAATGTCATGTAATTAAACCTCCAATCTAACCAGAGAAGTTTTGATTTAAAGATGCTTTTCAAGTTTCAAGACTAAGTTGATCTCCAAGAGGTTTTTATAGAAAAAATTCCAAGCACTTTTCAGGTCATTCTTTTACCTTATTAGAACTCTTCTGAGTCATTCTTAACTATGTGTTATGTAAGTGAATAATAAAAAAAATAAAAGAAAAAATGATTAAAGGGTTATAGAAGAAGGGAAAGGCTTAAGAAAAGCTGCTCAATGGTTTATTTAGACAGCTGTAAAACATGTTTATGGTCGCAAAATCATAAAGACAACAAAGGGACGCCAAGGTCGTCTTTAATTTATAGCACTCATATAAGAAAAGAAATTTCTGAAAACTGGTAAAAAGACAGAAGAAAAAAACTATTTCTCCTGATTGGAATTCAGGTAAACTTATTTTTAGAAGCTTTCAATTTTCTCATCAAACCAGAAGTGATTCTTCAACAAGGCATCACTGTAAAAACCCTTCAAAGCTATTTAACAGTTGTGTAACTAAAACTGAAAACGCAGTCCCTTTCATTAAATTGATAGTTCTCTTCAATCTTGCATAAGACTACAGTGCTTAGACTTTAATTCTCTGCTCCTTATGTGCAGGTCCAATTACATTGTCATCTCTTTGATGGGTTCAATAATGCAGACGTTTAATGACAAGACGTATAGGAGCGATACTGTGGTTTCCAGCTGTGCCATTATTAGCACTAAGCACCGGTGATATCTGTCTGTGTATTCTCCCAAAGATCTTGGGGTTCATACTCACACTTTCACTTTACTTCCAATCACTATACGTGTAGTGCATTTTAAGGGCCTAAAATTATATTGGGAAAATATCTGATTAATGACAGGATAATATATGTTACCAATCATTTTAGGCCGAATTTCAAAACTGATCCTGTTTTTTCTTCCTCAATTTACAAAATAAAATGACAATTGTAACAAATATTAGACAGATCCCAATTTGACAAAAAAAAAAAAAAAAAAAAAAATATATATATATATATATATATATATATATATATATATATATATATATATGTGTGTGTGTATGTTTGTTTTTTTGTTTTTTTTAAACCAATCAAACAAAGCATTGATAATTAATGTAGAATGAAGGGAGCATCAATGCATGTACTTCATGTGATCTCAAGGGATGCCACATAATCAGCCTATACAATAAGCAGAGAAACAAACAAAAAAATAATAAACTGATGTATTGATCTGTCCCTGATATATACATGTCATACACATGTATTTTTTTTTTCAAAATTAAATAGTATTTTCAATGTAACTTAACGAAAACAATAGAGCAACATCATTTCATTTAACCTTGTGCACATCATTAAATAAATGGCTACTTTAATCTTAACCTTTTTATACTTGCACACCAACCTTCATCAGGACTGAGTTTATGGTTCTATGTGTGCTATACATCTCTGCATATTAACTTATATACACCTATCTATAGTTGTGCTTCCTTTTGCAATATTTTGTTTACACTTTTCTCAAAAGCAGACCTCAAAATAATATAGATTATCACAAGTTAGAACCCCATACAAGATCGATATATGCAAACCTATAGCATTAAAGGTAAAGGGACAGGAAAGGTGATCAAATATTAGCTGTTGCAGCTAAAATATAGCCAACTTTAAACCTGTAGCTGTTGCTTTCTTGTACATCTTTTAAAAATATATAAGCATTTATTCTATAACAACAATTCTTTATAAGAGCTCAAGGTATTGCAGTGTTATAGTGTGCCCAGTAGTCTAAATCCTACTCACTAATGCATAGAAACATCATAATTACAGAGCCCTTCATTGGACACGGCAGCTTCCAGATGGTTATTTTCCAACTTGAGATATGAGTTTCTTGCAGTAATGTTTGCTTATAAATCAAACCAAGAACATTGTGATCAAGATGAATATAGGTTTAGTGCATTATGGGGAAAAGAGAGGGAAAGAGATATTTATGACAAAATGAATAAATACTGGTCACAAACAATGAGTAAAGACTCCAATATTAAAATGAGCCCAAGACAAACATAGATCTATGGGTGACAATGGAGTATGGGTAGATTTAAAAAATGTCACTGTGCTACAGGCCACCGTCAGCATGTAAAGCAAAGGCCCTTAATCACCATCGACTTCAAGATTAAACATGAGAAGCATTACAGACTGGAATCCAGTGAGTTATTGTGCACTTCAGAGCTGCCATAACATTATGGAGTTATACTTGAATATCAATATTGTCTAATGGCTTATCCTATCAGAGAGATGTGTGCACAAAAACAAAATCCAGATATATGGTCTTAGTACACAAACACATTTATTACAAAGCAAAGCATACACCCTGCCTTATGGCATATAGATTCTGGACACCTTTATGTTAGAATATTTTTGGTGTCAGCTCATTTTCACATCGCCTTCATGGCCTCTCCATGAAATGTATTCTATGTCATCCTTTAATCTTCACTTCCTGACACTCACAGGAAGTTTATCTGGAGGCAGAATTTTAAGCCTGACTTTATGATTAAGATTTTGGCTTTAAAGACAAAATAAAATTGTTTCAAAAAAGAGGGAAAACAGGCAAGACCTTTAACAAAGATATACATCTTTTGTGAGGAGCAGCCATTGCTCCTGTAAAAGACAAGAAAAAACAAAAAAGCTTTCCACTAATAGAAATAAACATTAACACCCAGGTCTGAATTAGACAGTGAGGAGAGGTGTCACCCAGCGCTGCAGTGAGCTAAACAGTGATGACAGTGGTAAGATAAAAAATGCCATTTCAAAAGCACTGTTGTAAACATTCATTGGTCCACAGAGACTTCTAATCTGAACACAGAAAACTGCAGCAGCTCACACCTGAGCAGATCCATGTCCTTGGCTGCACTGTGAAACTGTCTAACTTTAGAATTCATCAAGTCCAAGCAAGCATGCAGTCAGTCAAGGCAAGCTTGGATTAACAGAGTAGGTACCCAGGGACACCCAGAATAATGTTCATTCCCAGCTGTGAATAAAATACATGCCTCAACATGTTCTACATGTTCACACATCCACTATCAAAGAGATTAAAGAGTGGATATGAACCGTCTTACAAAATATGCATACTCCATGAGTTCTTTTAGATCATACTGCATTAATATAACAATCCCCAATTTATTTTAAGACCCTGTCACACCTTGATGATTTAGACCAGAGCAGGTACCCAGGTGACAAAATCTGGCAAAAAAGCTGACATACTTTGGATAAGTTATGGGTACATTTTATATAAATTAGGGTCACGCTGGAGCACACTGGTACATGTCGACATACAGGTCAGTTATTGGATCATTGACACATTATTTGTAAGTTACTCATAAGTCACGTTGTCTAGCTTATCCAAAACCTATGAGTAACCTGTGCATAACTTATCCGTAACTTATCTCAAACTGATTTCAACATTTCCAGACGACTGCTGAACGTGCTTCTAACTTACATTACTGTATAATGGTGTATTGGCAGCATTTTGGTTAAAAATAAGGAGGAAACCTTCAGCTGATGGATGGATCCTCCCTGTGTTCATGCCCATGGCCAACAAACTTCCCAGCAGACATGACTATGAATCTGCTGCAACTGCAAACCTTCTTTTTTTCTTTGTATTTCTTCTTTTTTTTTTTTTGCCAGCGGTAAACAGCAGCTAGGTTAATACCGAGATCAAAGACATACTTCTATGCAGGCCGGACACCTCTGGGTGCATCGCTGCTCCAATCAGGACACTGATTTGTAACATTTCATTGGCATTATGCTGCCATGCATTATGCATAAGTTAGGCAGTCATTGGACATAAGCTCTGGACTCATGATGAATACGTTATGTACACGTCCAGAATAGAAAAAGAACACATAGAAAGTTTAGCTTGCCGATTTAGAAAACATATGCTCGACGTCCCAGAATCCCCTCAAAAGCTGGCATTAGCTGTCTAAATCGACAAGGTGTGACTGGGGCTTTACTTGTAATTCTCTATTAGACTGTCAAAAGCATGAATTGACTTTACATTTATACCAAGAATGCTCCGATCAGGATATTTGCTGCTGATGCCATGAGTGCTGAATACTGCAGATCCCTCAGAATGGCTGTTCTTTTTTTTTTTTTTTTAGGTATACTATTGGTTGAACTGTAAAGTGCCTTGAGATGACATGTGTTGTGAATTTGGCACTATATATATAAACTGAATTGAATTGAATTGAATTGGCTATTTGATGTGGCAAATTAGAATCACAAAATCCCTTAATTTAGAAAAAACATACAAAAGCTTCAGGCAAAAGGCAGCAAGTATTTAGTCAAAATGACAAAAAACCTGCCAATAGTAATAAAATATTTAACAGATTAAAAACAGTTGTACAATTTTTTTAGAAAGTCAAATAAATATTACAACACTGCCTTTAACAAGAAATGTCAAGTAAAAAAAGATGTAAAGCAAAGCTCTGTGTTTACACCTTTAAGCTTCCTCTCCCAAATTCTAATAAAGGAAACAGTCAAACTTAAATGCAGGCTTGATTTAAATTAATCATACAATCAAAACTGCCTAAGAGCATGACTAATTGTTTTGTGGCTCAGAACGAAGAAACCTTTTTTCTGCCTCCGTATTTTTCTGAGTAGAGTAGTAGTACACATAGGGAAAAGAAGAAGGGGGGTGGGATTTGTTTCTTTTTTTTTAAGAATATCTGCCTATGTTAGGGAATAGCAAAAGCTTTAATACGTATACGTATGAAGATAGTTAAACATTTTTAAGATGCACTACACCTTTAAGAAGACGTCCATCCACTGGTGGAGCTCAAATGGTGCAACGTCTTATTTCTGCCACAGTTGTGTGGTCCAACAGTGAGTGCAGTCAGTGGAACACCAAGTCTTCTACAGTTGGTTGTCTGCCCGATTGAATCAATTGCTAAACACTAATCCTCCCAACATTGCATGGTTTGTCAACAAAGGATCTGTAGTTCACACGCCTTCCCAGTGAACTACGTCTCTAACCTTTCGAATTGGGGTGTGGTCATCAAAGTTAGGACCCAGTGGCTTCTGTAATTCTGCAAAGTGAAAATATCTGTGCTTTTATTATCTAAGGTCTAAGTCTTGAAAATGTGTGTTTTGGCTACAAGACATGTTACATGTTGTTCAGCCCTCCTAAAGCTCATTTTTTGTAAACAGTGATGTCACGTCACTGTGTGGTTGCTGCCTTAGCCTGTGTGGCAGCAACCACACAGGCAGTTATACAGTTAAGGCAAATAGGAAGAAAACATTTTATAACAAATATGTCATGCCACGGGCTATATTTCATCATTCATATGGCTATAGTTGACTTTGAAAGACTAATAAGAAGCATGATATAGAACCTTAAACTATCAACAGTATAAATCAATCTTCGTTATAAAACGTTAAATACAGTTCAGTATGCCAATGAAAATGCATTTCTGTTACAATTGAACTGTTACCTAAAAGAAAAGAACATGTTATATATCAAGTCTTAAGTAAAAATAGCTTGTGTTGCGTTTCTTTGTTACAAAAGACATTAGAACTACAGTACAATTTATGTGCAAATTAATAAAAGGGTTTTCAGCAACTTGGATGGATGTCACCTATAGTTATTCAGGTAATGTAGGGCTTGGACAGATATGGTCATTTTAAATATCACACACATTGCCAATAGATTTACTGTACATTCCTTTTGCTAACATGAAGTCATCTAAGCATTTTTTGCAAGAAAAATGACTTTCAAATTCTTCAGTAAGATAAGCAACCCAGTGAAGACATAAGAGATTTTGGTATGTTATCATTACCTTGTTGTTTTACAGTGGAAAAAGTCTTGTGTGTTTCATTTCATTTGGGGAAATTTTTACTTGGAATAATCTGCAGAGGCAGAAGAAAGAGGGCAGAGGTTTGTCTCGGATTACATATTTGCCATTTATTAAGAAAGCCTGTTGACATTTTAGTTTTACGTATTGATTATCTTCATTATTTATTTTTTTATTTTCATCCAGTGAGTAATTGTCTGATTTGCTGAACATCAAGCCATCAGAATCCAATTGGTTTTCTAACCTAACAACTTTCAGGAGACTTAGTCATCAATCATGGCTAGTTCTGGCTTTCACAACACTAATTCTACTTCCCTTGATTTACGTGGCAGTGTGCACAAAGAAAGCAATGTTCTGTCATGGAGCCTGTATAAGATACAAATCCCTGTTTGTGATAACAGCCGGCGAAGTTGTTTCTGTGTTAAAAATTGGAACATCAACAACTGTGAAATCAACCACTGACTATTTATTTAAATAAACAGATTTTCTCTCATTTTTAGAGGAAGGAGGACAGTCTGACCTCATCAAGTCTTAAACAAGCAAACAACTACCATTCACTCAAAACATGGAGTGAATGCAAATTACCTGTCACACAATAAAAAACGTATGAAAACTTACCACCCTACTCAAACTTTTGTTCCTGTCAGGTAATCATTTTTGGGGTTTTTTACACTTTGGCTCTGCAGATACTCACAGATTTTAGGCTACCTGGTGTGTGTCCCCATCTTTTACCCTTTACCCTGTGTTCATGCTTTGCAACCTAAGATCTGCTAATAATATCCAAGAGCCATTTCATGCTAGGCACTGAATGATTCAACATATGCCCAGTCCTGTATGGTAGCAGAGTAGAGGAAGAGAAGAAGCTGTAAGTTTCATTACACTAGTGCAGAGCTGTAGGCAAGTAATTACACTCACACAACAGCATTTTTCATCTCTTTTGGACAGAAGAGGTTACTGACCCAAGTTCCACCAACTCAGCAAAAACATTTTTATTCTTTATCTAAAGTATTTCAAAGGCCACTATTTCATTTATTTATATATACATGTATACACACATACACACAGAACCCAAAACCGCCACACCTATATATACACTATATTGCCAAAAGTATTTGCTCACCTGCCTTGACTCACATATGAGCTTAAGTGACATCCCGTTCCTAATCCATAGGGTTCAATATGACGTCGGTCCACCCTTTGCAGCTAGAACAGCTTCAACTCTTCTGGGAAGGCTGTCCACAAGGTTTAGGAGTGTGTTTATGGGAATTTTTGACCATTCTTCCAGAAGCGCATTTGTGAGGTCGCACACTGATGTTGGACGAGAAGGCCTGGCTCTCAGTCTCCGCTCTAATTCATCCCAAAGGTGTTCTATCGGGTTGAGGTCAGGACTCTGTGCAGGCCAGTCAAGTTCATCCACACCAGACTCTGTCATCCATGTCTTTATGGACCTTGCTTTGTGCACTGGTGCACAGTCATGTTGGAAGAGGAAGGGGCCAGCTCCAAACTGTTCCCACAAAGTTGGGAGCATGGAATTGTCCAAAATGTCTTGGTATGCTGAAGCATTCAGAGTTCCTTTCACTGGAACTAAGGGGCCAAGCCCAGCTCCTGAAAAACAACCTCACACCATAATCCCCCCTCCACCAAACTTTACACTTGGCACAATGCAGTCAGACAAGTACCGTTCTCCTGGCAACCGCCAAACCCAGACCCGTCCATCAGATTGCCAGATGGAGAAGCGCGATTCGTCACTCCAGAGAACGCGTCTCCACTGCTCTAGAGTCCAGTGGCGGCGTGCTTTACACCACCGCATCCGACGCTTTGCATTGCACTTGGTGATGTATGGCTTGGATGCAGCTGCTCGACCATGGAAACCCATTCCATGAAGCTCTCTGCGCACTGTTCTTGAGCTAATCTGAAGGCCACATGAAGTTTGGAGGTCTGTAGTGATTGACTCTGCAGAAAGTTGGCGACCTCTTCGCACTATGCGCTTCAGCATCCGCTGACCCCGCTCCGTCAGTTTACGTGGCCTACCACTTCGTGGCTGAGTTGCTGTCGTTCCCAAACACTTCCATTTTCTTATAATACAGCTGACAGTTGACTGTGGAATATTTAGGAGCGAGGAAATTTCACGACTGGATTTGTTGCACAGGTGGCATCCTATCACAGTTCCACGCTGGAATTCACTGAGCTCCTGAGAGCGACCCATTCTTTCACAAATGTTTGTAAAAACAGTCTGCATGCCTAGGTGCTTGAATTTATACACCTGTGGCCATGGAAGTGATTGGAACACCTGATTCCAATAATTTGGATGGGTGAGCAAATACTTTTGGCAATATAGTGTATCTTGCAGCATTGGTTATCCTGTATGATCCATGATACCAATTGTTTCCTTCAATCTTTACTGAGGTCAATCTCTGGTCAAACTTTTCAGTGAGGTACATCTGTCCACTCATTCCCCACCAGGATGTAATGCTAACAGACAGTTTGCTGCAGACTGTGCCTCGC
Organism: Cyprinodon tularosa; assembly: GCF_016077235.1. Classification (NCBI taxonomy): domain Eukaryota; kingdom Metazoa; phylum Chordata; class Actinopteri; order Cyprinodontiformes; family Cyprinodontidae; genus Cyprinodon; species Cyprinodon tularosa. Next base: position 882,102 of record NW_024039075.1, read on the forward strand.
TGAGCAGAGCTCAGAGGCTAGAATGGTCACGGTTTGATTGAGTAGGTCAGTGCAGAAGTCACACCCAGAAATCAAAGCAGAATGTAGGAAAGAGGATTAAGAAGCATCATCTCTAACCAGTAGTGTAAAGGTGAGATTAGTCACTTTTTACTATAGCTTGGTCTTTTAGGTGAGAGGACAACTTCCCAACTGAGGGAAGATTTTTTTACATAGGTTTTTCAGTAAAAAAAAAAAAACAAACGTAAAAAAAAAATCCAGTTTTATTGTTTAAAACAAATAATAGGTGACTGTTATTTCCAGCTTTACCTTAAAGCATGCAATTTCGAAAAAAGGAGCACCAATACTAGTTGACACTGTTAAAAAAAAAAAAAAGTCTGGTCATATTCAGAAGTCAAACTTCTAAAATCTGAAATTATTACATGCCATTTTAAAAAAAAAAGAAGAGTAATTTCATTTCAATGTGCTTTAACGGAGACAGCCATGTTTGTCACATGCTATTATCAAAGTCATCCTGTCAACATTCTTCTTCGAAATGTTGGCTACATATGTGTTTTTTCTGTGGCAGTTCGATGACAAATCTTTCCTCTTCTAGTTGGCGATCCAATGACAAATCTGTCCGTGGAGGATGATGAATTGGAAAGTTGAAATTATTTTTTTAATGAATTAATTTTTTTTCTCACTTTTACCCAATGTAGTACAACATTTAACTGCATTGTCAGTTTAACTATAGCGAATTTCAATGGTGAAGTCCTCTCGAAATCTTAAATAATTGTTGTTGATTGTCTAGTAGTTCCCATTAGCGGGGAGAATGACGCTAGGCTTACTGTACCGTGACATCACTGCCGGAAGATGTCAGGAGTGAGGTGTTACTATATTTGGGCAAAAATGGCTGAATTATTTTATTTTTTTACTGATTAAAGCTAAACTCATTAAATCACCGTGAACGCATTAGTTTTAGATATAGATAATGATCCATTAATAATTCCTTGATAACTGGACTTTTCCTTTAAGAAGTCCCGCCTGGCTCTGATTGGCTAATTCTGATCAGAAGCGCGGATAGGAAGCTATACTACATAAACTTTATTTTTAGGCTTTTAACAATTTTTTCCTTTTTTTAGTGAAGCAGCCAAGAGGAGCCTTAGTAGGACTAACACACAGCCAATGTTTCTTAACTCTAACTTCAGGTTTTAATCTCCACTGGTTCCAAAGAATGCCTGCACTACCAAACTATCCACACCTACCAAACTGATGATATATTTATCACTGCATCCTGATCCAAACTACCTTTGATATGTTAAAGAGGACTTTAATCTAAAATTTGGGTGGTGTTTTTTATTCAAATCAAGGTGCAAGTTCTTTATGATCCATATGTCTATAGATGATTAGGATTGTCCTGTTTGGTTGAAATTAGATATTTTTCATTAGAAACATTAATTCCATACTTTAAGGAGTTTCTGACTGGGATAGTCGTATGTCTTTTTTTTTTTCCCAGGAGGGCATCCTGGAGGCTGTTGGGGTGACTACTCTTCCTGAACCTGCTTGTGACTGGTGTGACTGGACACAGGTGCATCTCATCTATTAATCATCTGAGTAGCTTAAGAGGAGCAGTTAACCAGTCGCTTCATGCCTCCTTCGATAAAGTTTTCATGTTTCAATTAGGTTTTTTTGATCATACTAAATTGTTATTTCACAAAACTGCAATGGAAACCCTTTTTTGTAAAAAGACAAAGACGACCACAAATAGTTGGAGGATGATGGTGCCCACTAGAGCCATGGCTGTAAAATGAATATATCACATGTGTTTAAATTCTTTGCTGCCATGTTGTTTTCAGAGTTATCACGTGAACAAATGTTTTCAGGTGAAATTTTTATTCTCTTCATTGTTTATTGGAAACAATGAATTACACCATAGATTTGCACACATTTGTAATGGAAATGTAGCCAGTGTTAACTGTTACAAAACCTCCACCAGTTTTTTGTAAGCTTCATGCTATGATCATTACATTGTGGTTCTGAGGCTGACAAATACCGTAAACAGATTTCTCCATGAAACTGGACAGTTTAATCTACTGTAATGCTTGAGGTTTCCCTCCAGGTTTCTTCATCTAGGACTGGTAACTGCTGCTCAAATTCCTCTTCTCTGGTATATCTACATGAACTGGCCACCAAATCCACATTCCACATATCATCATGTTCCTTGGCCTCTAGTTTCAAGCCTGGATCTGCACAAACCATCTCCACCATACAGGCACCCATAATCCACAATATCGTATCCGTTCACTTCTCCCCGGGGCTCTCATCTTCAGCTTCCGTAAGCTCAAAACAAAACCCTCTTCAGTCGAGTTACTTCTTCAACATGTCACTATATCTCTCTTTTCAGAGCTCCCAGTTATTTCCTGTGCCGCTGACCCCATTGGATCACCTTGATTTATTACATTACTCATTCTGTTCAATAAACCTTATTTTAAAGGATACCATTTCTCCTTAGTGACCTTCTTGCATTTCGGTCAAAAGATGAGGGAAGAAAAAAAAAACATGACACATACAATTCAATTTATAACTGTCATTTCATGTCAAGGTACTTGACTATCAATTCAATCATATACAGATGGTTTAAAAAGTTTTCTAACTAAGGAGAACCCAGCAGATTATCTCAAGTGATTCATTCCTCCTGGATAGGCATGTAGCAATAGTGGAAGCTTGAACAGTGTTGCTGACCTTGAAGTGATTTCTCAAACATTGCATTAGGGCTGAAACAATTAATGACTGAGCAACCCACTTAGAGCAGTATTATAACAAAATTTAAAAATGTTAACAGTTCTAACTTAATATAAAAAAAATATATTTTCTTCCGTCAATATGCTCTACCCAGAACTCCTCAAGTGGAAAGGTTTTAGTTTCACCTGGTTTAATTTCATAAAAAATATTCTATAAGAAATGTTTTGCTATACGATTATTAATTAATCGAAAAAATATAAACTAATTATCGATTAATTCAAAAATAATTGTTAGTTTGTAATAAAAAAGAAAATTCACATGTACCAATGAGAAACTTCATGCAGAACCTCACACAGTATGAGACTTTAAATCAAAATGAATAGAGCAAAATGAATTGAGAGCAAAGTAAGCTGAAAGCTGTGGTTAGGCAACAAAACAGATGCGATACCTGATCTTACATATTTAGATACAAGATGTGATCTTATCTTTTCAAATAATAGGGAGAAAACAACATGGGCCAAATTACAGCATGTTAGCATTTAGTTTCAAATATTTAAAATCTTTAACAGTAACCTGCAGAATGCATTTCGATAGAAGTCTCCGGATTTCCTGGTGCAAATTCTCTGTCATTTGGATCATAGCAATCAGAGAAATGGGGTTAGATCAGGGTCAACAGAACTTCCACTCAGTTCAAGTCTCCAGACAACTCCAGCTTTCCCTAAGTTTAGTTAGAACAAAAAATACTAAAATGGGCAATTACTTTTCAAAAAGGCACTAGCAAGGCTTAGTTACAGGGAAATATACTGATAATTTGGAGGCCACAGGTGCAACAACAGGATGCAATGTAATGAGCAAATGTTTTCAGATGAGACATATTAAAGTTAAAACAGAGAAAGGAATGAAATGAACTGTGGCTTATTCAATTAGCATGACAAACTCTTAACACTGAGGTAGGACATTTATGTGTCTGAGCTACGGGTGTAAAAATCTGAATTAAAACACTGGAGTTATGCAGATGTGCTGAGCTGAGGTCAGACAGTGGGTGAGCGACTAATTATCTCAGAGTGATTTAAACTAATAGGATCTGAGCTTGTGCACCGAGGTCATCTCCTGTGAGTGCAGAATGATGATCCATTCAGAGACCTGACAATACATCTCCCTGTAGGCATACCCATGAGTCTAATATCACTATGCTTCTCATTTTGCATCCCTCACCTTGAACACTTCTTCTCGGTTTGTGAAGCTTCGGCCAATTATTCCCCTCATTTTGTTTCCATTTTCAGTTCACTGGCCTCTGCGTGTGTTACTTCTAACACCAGTGATGTTAAATTATTGATGGGATGTTGAGCTTGGGAGACTCCTCTCCCTGGGGTCCAAGTTTATTTTGTTTTTGGTACAACACTCGAGGACTCCTTAATCAAAGATAACTTATTTGGATACCAGTTGCATCAAGAAAAGCAGAAAAGGTTTGAAGAAATGGCATCATCTTACAATGTGTATAAATAATACATTTTTCTTGAAAGTCATGAGTCATAAAGGAAAAGCAAACTAGCATGGTGTCAGACTCAAATGTAAAGGCTACAGTAGATGCCAGACCCAAAACAGATTTTATTTTTAAATATAAATATTTTTCAACTTACTCACAAATTTATTTCAGACTGCATTAGAGAAAAATGGGTTTTCCATCCATCATCACACCCCACCATCGTGGGGGGTGTTGGTCTAGTGGTTGGATCAGGGCGCTCTGGGTCCCTGAGCAGGACCCTTAACACCAAACTGCGCCCCAGAGTAGGGTTGTCACGATACTAAACTTTTCAACTCGATACCGATACTAAGGAAAATATTTGATACTCGATACCATTTCGATACCACAAGGATAAAAACAAAGACTCCAAAATTCTACAGAAATATTTTCATTAATAAATAAAATACAATAAATAAATACAATAAAGGTTGTATGCTGTGCACAATATTAAGCAAGCTTGATAAAAAACTTATAAAATTAAAATTAAGTTTTCCTTCCTTGGCTATGCTTTGCACACATAATGACACTAGCCAAAACGGTTAAGAAACAAAAATAATTCTCAGCAGCTGCACCTGTTACAAAAAAATGTCTGAAACTGAAAAGTGCACAGAGTTATTCAATCACACAGTGTTCTGAAAGTGCATTGTCCTCTATTCTGCACTGTAGGAGCCAATTATCCTTTGGTGTTTGTCGCCACCAGGGGGCGTATTTAATTTTGAGTTCTGAGTGTCTGATGAGGGGATGGGTTATTTAAGGTCAACCATCAATTCTGTTCAGGTGTTGTTAATAGGTTGAGGCAAACTGTTTTCTACTGTGCTTGGTTTGGATATAAGGCGAATTTATGTGGATCTTGAAGGAAACAGTAAGACAATGGACTTTGTACTGAAAATAAATGATTTTATTTTATGTCAAAAGGAAGATCGGCATTATGAATCTTAATTGAGCGCAGGTAAAACCAATGCCTTCCAACAACAACCACCAGTAGCCTAAAATATAGGATTTTAGCCATTACATGCACTTTAGATGAATGACTGCTTAGGTGCCACTGGTGGTAGCACTGTATCGATACTTTTAAAAACGAGTATTGTATCCAGATACAACGTTTCAGTATCGATACTTTTTTGAGTATCAATACTTTTGACAACCCTACCCCAGAGCGCCAAAAAATGGCAGCCCACTGCACCCCAAAGGGTATGAGTTAAATACAGAGTTATTTTCTCCATTGTAAGATTAATATAATTCAATTTCTATCCTTTCTATCCATAACCATTCACCACCAGCATCATGACCTGCAGCTGTCAGGACAAGTCACTAATAGGCGCATGAAGGAATTAGTTACCCAGAATGCAGTGAACCGTGGTCATTATTGCAGTATTTGGTTGCATTTAAACAATGATAATGAAACATGCTGAGAACAATATCTTATAACTCTAATAAAAGTTATTGGAGTAATGGCAGCATTATTCATCCCTATAATTTATACTGGGAAAGATTAAAAAAAAATTGTGCCTCACGTTGCATATTTGCATCATACCTATTTAAACATAGATTACAGTAATGTTGCAAAGTAGTCTACATAATCTCACATATGTTCAGAAATTAAGCATAATAAAGTCACACGCAGGAGGTGAGGTGCAACACAAACACTTTAAGATAAATTAAATGAGTAGATTTTGTCAACTAGAGATCTAAACCGGTCCAAATATGAAAAAAAATTACAAGGACTTAACGGAAGTGTATTTAGCCAAAGGCATGGCTAGTATTTATATAGAATATTTATGTTTTGAAACTCTAACATCAGCATTCAGTTCTTCAGTGTTGAAATATATATGATTACCACTGAGAATCTTTGTAATCATAAATTTAAAGCAAATTTAAAGAAACCAGCAACTGAACATTAATTAATTAATTTACATAAACTGGTAATTAATCACTTCAATAATGCTTGGATTATTTTTGGAATAATAAAGACTTTTGTCATTGTGTGCCGTTACCACGAGTAGAGTTGGCGATAAGAAATTATAAGGGATTATCATCAAAGAGGCATACATAACAAATAGTTAAAAGACACTTAGGATATTTTTTTTTTCCATTTAGATCAAAGCAACATGCAAATTGAGATAAAATAAAGTAATTGTCTTTACAGCGTTATAAATGCAACACAGATTCAGAAGCTGGTAATTAAACCTGATGTTCAGACTGACATGTCTATTTGGAAAATGGTTGAGAATACAGAGCAATTCTCTAGCTGCAGGGCAATACACATTACACTGGAAATGCATTCTTTTATAACAATATGAAATTGTGAAGTACAATATAGCCATTGTATGCAAGTGTATGTGTTTGGTCAGTCTGAAGACCTTAATGCAGCTGATATTTCACTTTTGTTAATTTTTTTCCACTTGCTCCTAATCAGCAAAAAATTATTAGCTTTTCTCATAAAAACTAGTCCTAAAAACTTAACCCTAGAAAAGAGGTCCCGGATTAGCAGACTAGGGTCCGGATCCGGACCCACCTGCTGGCTAATCCAGACCCAACCTGATTTAAAATATTCATAAATGACTGTGTGTTGTCTGACGACAGTGTCTAAAAATCACTTGCACCGCTTCTCCTGTTTATACGGTAAAGTCCTGTCCGGCAGCAGACTGCACGTGATACAAATTAGCCAATGAGCTGTGTCAGTCTGACCTTTGGCAAGCCAGGCAGTCAGAGAGAAGGAGAACATGATCAGAAAAAGAGAGCAGAGAAAGTGTGGATTGCTGGAATAAGCGCGGTGAACTAGAAAAAGAAAAGTAAAATGGTGTGCTCAAACATGATCCTGCACATTTTGAGTATGTTTGGCTCAACCTACTGCTGTGAAGCAGGATTCCCCACCACGAACATAATCAAAAATAAATATCGATCCACGGCCAGGTTCAAAATGAGCACCTTGATATGTGCTTGAGAATCGCTTTGTTGCAAATCAAACACAGGTTTAAAGCCTTGCAGGGCAGCCTAAAAACCACTGCTCTCATTAAGCCATAAAAAAAGAAATAAGGAAAGAAAAAGAAAAAACGGTCAGTTCAGGTGTTTTTCACTTTAGTATATAGACAACTTTATAAGACTGTTGTTCGCTACTTCAAATACAATTTAGATTTTAAAATGGAAACACAATTTTTTATATATATTTTTTTTAAATTCAATGTATAACATAGAAGCATCAACACCTGCATTTTATTTCAGTGTTAGATGCTGTTTGAAGTAATGGATTATAATTAAAAATGTTTCTGGCCCTTTTATTTGGACACTGCTGATTTTTAATTGTTTACCCCTGATCTAGAAGTTATTACAAAATTCTGTAATGATGCACAGTTGGTATCCCTGACCATTTACATCTGCCTTTTCTCCTTAAGTGGCATTTTTTTAAAGTAATGTCAGATTCAGGACAACATCTTTTATCAAAAATGCATTACCTATTATTTCTCTTCATTAGTTATCAAGCCTAGCAGTGATTGCATATAGCTAGCATAATTCTTGTCTTACTGTCTTGCTAAGTATTTCAACTTCATACCATAACAGTGTTGTGCCCTAACACCCCTAGTGTATTACAAGTGTGTTACCTAGAAGGATTTTTTTAGCTTTGTATAAAATTTCACCTTTGTTATCAAACCTTTGCAGAGATCTAAATCTAGAATGGCATTCCCATCTGGGAACTTTCACAGAATTAGGCGTACATACTTTGGGCTCATGAAAGACCTCACATAAAGCAAGCCAATATATTCATCTAGTCAACACACTAGAGATTTCCTTTTAGATTCTGACATTACTGCCAGCCAGTTAACCCAACTTCATATCAGATTGGATTCTATAAAGACATTAGTATGCAAAAACTTTAGAGAAAAGCTATTCAAATAAATCTGCTCCCACTGAGGGGATTCTATTTAATAACTACTCTGAAAGGATTGTTAACTTAAAAGAGACTTCGAAACATGACAGTGCTTAAGAGAGCTTCATTCCATTCTCTCTAGCAATAAATGATTTGCTTTGTGAAGTCTCAGTAAGGAGCATGAGACTACATATAGAAAGGTCAATCCACAAAAGCCATATTGAGCTGCATAACTATTCACATGCAATTTCCATCATTAAGGGAGAAATGAATCTACTTGTAAAATCTGGGAATCCAAAAATGAGTTAAAAAATCCAGATTTGTACTTTATAATTTATGCAAACAGTAGTTTGCAATCTGTTCTTTTTTTAAAGGGCTTTCAAAAATCAAAGAAGACTTAACCCCGAAAGGCTCACCACTGATATATGTGTGTTCCACACTGCAGTACATGCTATATACAAGTTTAACAAATCCATTGCTGGTTGACATGCAAACAGTTATTTTTCTAAGATCAAGTTGATGGTCAAAGTTTAACAAGACTGTACATCATAAGGTTTTGAAGTTACCAGAGATCATGTTTCCTTTTGTAAGATTTAGAGGAAAGGCTGACTCCATTCTGTTGACCAGTTTCACTTCTTTGACCATAATATTTGTGGCACCTAGTCCGCCAATGCCACTGGGTTTTCTGTAGGTTAAGGAACCCACCATCTGACATTTGTCCTTAGGCTTAATTTGGCTAATGGACAATAACCTTTTAAATACTTTAACTATAAAGTTAAGATACCAACTGCTATAGAGTACTTTGACACATTTTGAAAAATGATAATGTAAATGTCATTAATTATGAATTAAATCCATATGTATGGCTAAAAAGAAACAAAACAAGTTTATCTGTCTAAATAAGGGATTCTAAACCTCTTAATTAGTTTAGTTTCAGCTTAATTTCCACCTGTTTTCTATTCCATTTGCACAACGGCATGTGAAATGGATTGTCAATCAGTGTTGCTTCCTAAGTGGACAGTTTGATTTCACAGAAGTTTGATTTAATTGAAGTATTATTGTGTTGTCTAAGTGTCCCCCTTTTTTCAGCAGTGTGTAGAATAGGGCTGTGAGAGAATGATTTGGGTTAAATTGATCCTTTTGACACAATCAGAGGTCATATCATACACCTTTCAGTTGGAGAAACAATCATATGGTCATTATTATGCATCTGAAGCTAGCATGAACAGATTGTTCTGAGCCATTAACAGCCACCTGTCGATCAACAACACTAGCTAATAATAATCACAGACATCCTTTTGCAGTCAAATATGCTCAGCAGCTGTCAGAACTGCAGTGGTCAGCAGCAAACATACCAGTTCCTTTTCACTGCTGATTGAATAAATAAGACCAAAAGTCAAAGGAAAGTAATGAGTCACAACAAAAAATTTAAATGAGCCAGAAGTTTTTTTTTTTGTTTGCTGTTTTTAGGTGGAACTTGAATCTCCTCCTCTGACCAAAACAATTAAAAAGAAAATGGTTAAATTGACATATTAGAAGATGATTAATATTTCCTGCATGACAATATACATACACTGTTTAATTGGGACAGATTATATGTATGCACTAAAGCAAAATGAAACAAAGTCAAATTGGAGCGACTCAAGGAGAGAAGGAGATTAAATGGAGAAGCTGAGATGAATTTATTAAAATGTTTTTGGCAGTTAGACCCAAACAAAAGACTGATAATTGCTGATGATGATAGTATGGGCAGATTTAAGATGACAGAGATGGCTTCCTGCTGGGGCCTGAATACTGGTGATGGACTGGAAGATTATGGAGGAAGGGAGCTGAACTATGTAGAAGGTAAACCAGGGACGCAAAGAAGTCTCTGCTGGGTTGCAGCTGATTGGAGGGAGGAACTTGACTCTGATTTAGCACCTTATAAAAGAGAGACTTTGATGCCATTGGCTGATGAGGAGGCTGCAGAGCAAAAGAAGATTGACAGAGGTAGATCCTGATAAGATGAGAGCCTGGATATGCAGGTAAGACTTGGCAGTGTCTTTCAGCAGCAAAATTTAAAGACCAACAAAGGAACATATCATTAATGTTTAGAAGTGCCCCCCAAAAAATCCAAAATTTAAGAGTTAGAAATATCAGTTTTGTGCGGAAGAAAAATATTTTATTGCCCTTTCAAACATCTCCATAAATATTTTGACCCAGATTTAACAACACAGAGAGCATTGTCTACAATATGTTAATAGTTTATATCTCTCCTTTTCCATTTCCCTGTAAATTTGTAGTTACACCAAGAATATAATCATTTAAAAATTGTTAGATAATATTGTTAACAAAACTGAATTGGCTTAGACTTCAAATTAACAGAGAAAACGTACAAAATATTTTTCCAGCACAAAATACATGTAGCTTTTTTTTATGCAATTATAGTACAGAATGTGCATACGTTTCTGTGGAGACATATTTCACACATAGTGACAGTGTTTTTTGCAGTAACTATGCAATTTTGTTCAAATTGAAACAGTTTAGGTAATTTTCAAACATCACATGCCAAGTCCCTGTAAGAAACAACTTCAAATCAACAAAGGTCAAGCAATAAGACCTTTATCTAAGTATATAATTTTCCAAGTACTGTATAACCTGGAAAGATATTTTCCTTTTCAAACACAGGTTGACCTAAAGGTTATTATTCAACCATACTATACAGTTGTAAATAATAACAGTTTGTTTTGCAGTGCTTAAAGCAGAGAAGGATGAGGTTTTAGATTTCCTGACTGTATTTTATATAACAATACATTATGAGTTGCCTGAGGATGTATGGGGTGTTAAACAGAAAAAGCTCCTAAATAAAGGCATGCCTGTCTCTGGCACAACACACATATTTCCTTCTCAAAGCAAAAAAAAACAATGCAACATAAAATTATTGGTGGATTTATATTCAAATACGAATAAAGTACAAGTAAATGAAGGCAAAGAAAAAGAAAAGGAAAGTAAAAAAAACACAACCTTGTTTATCTGTCTACAAATAAAAGTACTTCAAAAGTCCAAAATAAATATGTCAATATAATATATTCATTGAAATATGTAAAGCTACATGTCACTGAATGAATAGTAATTTGTATTAAGAAGCTTCTCCAAAGTAAGGATGTGTTTTGTTTTTTGTTTTTAACTACTCAGTTCTACTAAAACCTGTAATTTAAGGACACTTTCATTTTCATTCATTGTACATATTTTTAGTCCCAATAGTTTGAATGCTTTATGCACTCAACTATATATTAGATTTAACACAGTTTGGTATTCATCTTTTAGATATCAGGGCAGGTTCTTTGAGAAGTGATGTTATTAAATATTATATGCTTTTGGGGCAGACCTAATGGTTGTAAGCATCACAAATGTGTTTTTTTTCTTAGATCTCTTACTATTTGAATATTTACCTTCAAGAAATCTACATTGTCCCCACAGAAATAAGCTGTCTGATTTAGAGGCAACAACTTACCAATTTGATGGTTGCAAACAAACTATAGGATGCTAGTTTGATAAAAGGAGCATTATTAAAAAAAAGAATTTATAAAGTTTTCTCCAGTATGTAAATATTTATAAATGCAATCATCATTGTTTTTTAATCAATGTTATGATGCATCTAGTACCAAATATACAAGGACACAATCACTTCCTCTAAATCCAGACACAAGCAATTTGAACCTGTTTTTGCATCAAGTCAAGGTTGTTTTCTATTCATCCGTAATTGCAGTTAAGGGATTTTCAAAGAGCAAGAAAATAATTTTCCCCGACAAACTGGACTTCTTAACATCTAAAATCCAAAATAGGTTGTGCCTTATTTGATAAAAATATTACAGCGTTTTAACAATGATAACTTATTGTCCCTGCAGCTCTCTTACAGCATGAGAGCGAGCTCTTGTTGTTTTAACAACTGCCATGATGGATTTCTCTGCAGGGAACATCCTAAAAGATGCTCTCAGAAAAATCAGATGCCATTTGACTAAAACCTTTATTTTCCTCCTGTGGTGATTTGACAGTCTTTTGGTTCGTTAATAAAAGTTCTGCTCAGTCAGATATCTTCAGGCAGGTTACTTATAAGAGGGTTCAGACTTTAGCCTGTTGTCTGAATTTCCTCTCACTGAAATTCAATCATCTCTGTAAATGAAATAATTGAAATGTTTCTTCCTATTTGGTTAACATTTCCTCCTGTAGAGTCAATATTTCTGCACTGTCATTTCCTACTTTGAGATATAAAAAAGGTGACTCTTATTAGAAATGTACAATTTTTTTCATTTTTTACTCCAGTAGAATGCTCAAATTAATCCCTGCAAAATGACTGGACCAACAACATAGAGCTAGAGACTACAGGCAGACATGTAGTGCAAAACCTAATTTCCAAGCATTATCCCTGAAAACTGATGAGTAAATGCATTGCTAGTTTAAATCTAGTGTAATAGTTTAGTTTGTGGAGGTGAGTATACTGCAGCCTTCAGTCGCTGTCTTTACTCATAACTTACATATGATCTGGTAGAATTGTCTCTGTAAAGTACCTTGAGATTACATGTGTGGTGAACTGCTGCTATATAAATAAATTAAATTCAATTGAATTACATCTACATTCAAACAGTCTACAGTAATTAAGAATGTTTTTTTATTATATTTTGTATTCTAAAGTGTTAGAATTTTAGAATCTGGAAAACTACTTTTTATAATTGAGTGTTATTTTAGAAATTTTTAGGTATATATATATATATATACACACACACACACATTTGGGTAGATATGTGTGGAGACCCTCCAAGAATTAATAAGGGAGAGACAAACTGTCTAGTCAGACAGTAGTTTATCTTCAGTGAACTTGCCTGAAGTTGCTCCATACCTGTCCTTGTTGTCTCTAGGTTTTCCTCACGCTTGGCTTCAGAGGATTCAGTTCACCAACTTACCTTCCAGTGGATTTACCAGCAAGGTATCTGCCTGCCAACTCCACCTGCAATCATTTCCAAACTGGCTCAATCTGAACTCTGTAATTCCATCCATCTCGCACTATGAGAGGTAAACCATCAACCTCCCCACACGGAACCCAGACCATCTTCCCTCCACAGCCAAGTTTTCATGAGTAAGCTCTGTTTCTTCAAATTACCTATCAAAGGTTCCTGGCCAAAACTAATTCCCCTCTCATTCCAGACGTCACCATTCACGAAACCTCCTCACACTCCTGAAGGAACTCCAACTGTCTGTTTTTCATTGTTTGGTCAAAAAATCCTTATTCTTATCTTAACCGAGTTGATTCTGCATGTGGGTCAGAATATTAAACCCGACACATGACATCTACATCATCATCCAGATGAAGGAATTTTTTAAATAACTCTTTAACATTATTTAATAAGAAGTTCCCCTCTAAACCAGAGGGTGGCGGCACTGACTGACAGATTCTGAATCGGAATCAAAAAATATCCAGAAGTATTATGATGAAGACAGAGGTAAAAGAAAGGTGAGCTACGCCTCACTTGAAGTCTTGATCTGCTGATTAAACAAGAAAGCAGAGTGCAGTGAAAGAAGGTGAGAGCAGAACAAACACCAGAGGCTGCCAACACATGCTTTGCCTTATTTATAAACTTATGAAAGGATTTAAAAGAAATTGTTACCAAATGTGCACCTCATGCCAAGGAACATTTCATTAAAATTTGGTAATGATCCAAAATAATTGCAGGTTTTAGCTAAAGCTGTAAGTCACACAGGGCAAAATTTGCTGCTTGGCGGAGGTCTGCGCTCTCCGAGTGCTTTTCTAATTAATATTAATAGTTTATCTATGGCTGGGAGTTGAACCCCAATTTTATAGACTTGGCAGCTTTGTGTCCAATGACAAAGTTATATTAGTGAGGTGATACACATTTGAACAACTGTTAGATAGGTAATAATATTGGATGATATCTATGGCAGACTCACAGGTGTAACTTTCTGAAGGACTGGTGTGGACAAAGTTGGTGGGGATAGTCCCCAGCAACTTTGGCCTGGTGGGGACAGTCCCCACCAATAATTTCTGCTTTTTTCCCCTTTCCGCTAATTTACTTTAGCCAAAGGTAAAAGAGCTATTTGTGTTCAGAGCATTTTGAGTCCATGCTTTTATTTTTCCTCTCTTGCGGTGCTCCCGTGTCCTGCCTCTCGGTTTAACATCATCGGATCTGTTGCTTTGAGACATCTGACTTACGGTTGCATTTCACTGCGTACAGAGTCGCTACATGGTTGGAGAGACACACAGCAGCACCCAGTGAATTTAACTGGAAGCTACTTTGATGTTTAAGTAAAATTTAGGAGACAGGTTGGTTAAAAAAAACAGAGATCATACCACTGAAAAATCTGTTCGTTAGACATACAGAGCTTTTTCAGCTAAAAATGGCAACACATTCTAAATTTATACAAGTTAGTATTATAATGCAAGAAGCCTGAAAAAAAAAACTGGGCTTCTCAGAGGACCTTTACTCCCAGTTACAGGTTAAGATTAACATGTTTTCTTATTGAACAGACAGAATCAGACTGCAGAGCTTCTACATATCTTGAAATTTTACTTCTGGCATTGTATTAATAAAGAGGTTCATTAAATAGGATCATTTTAAACAGAGCCCAGAGAGAAGCAGGTAGAGCTGCAGATTTAAAGTTGAAACAGATTTACTGGGATATGCAACATGCAATAAAATATATCTCAGAGTTTACCAGAACGTTTATACGAAGAGAAACTATGCTATGCTATATTTAAAATGCAGCATATCCATATTTTTTTGGGTGGATGGAATTGAAATTTTACTTCTAGGGATGCATGATCAATTTTGGCATGGGAATCAGCTGTTATTCTTTTTTTTTTTATATATATACATTATGGGTTTGGGCCCTAGATATGTAATGCACTAAAAGGCATCTCTACCCATCTATAAATATCAGTGTATTATAGTTCTCGTGTGTGCTCAACAATAGGAAAGCATTCAAAAAATATATGTTTGAGCTCATTTTTGGAAAATACAAAAACCTAATGAAAGTGTTCAGGTTGAATAACTGTAGGTCCAAAGGCCTCCACGCGAGTGTCCCCAACAATTTTCATTACAAAATTACATCCTTGTGCAGATCTATGACTGGAATTAATGAAATTTCTACTGTGAATTTCTAATATTGGCAAACATTGTGTTGTTATCCAAACAAAATGGTAAAACATTGTATTCTGATAAAGGCGATGATTTACTCATAGGTGACACACTTAAGTGGACAGATCATCTGCTTGGTTTAAAGGCTTTTTTTTTTAGGTCAAAGTGAACAATCAGGGTGCTTTATACCAACATTAAATTTACCAAACCAAAGCTAATTATAGAATCATGCAGATCTTTAGGCAACTTAGAATTCCAGAGACTCGATTAGATGGGTTAGGTAAAGCGGGAAGTGACCCTAAAGCTGTCACAGCGTAAGACGACTTCACAGCCAAGGGCCCGGTGTGACTCCATCTAGATCCATAATTGATTAAAGATTTAGTCTGAACACAAAATGCATCTGATGACACGCAAAGGGAAATTAACTTTTTTCGAGAGGAAAAAACAAAAAAACAAGCCCACATTCCCAGATCCACTTAATGGCCATTTTACTCCCTCACTTTGTTACAAGCAAAAACACAAACTGGAGGAACTGCCTGTTTGTCTTTGGTCCTCATTAGTAAGCAAGGCCCCCAATCTTGTTTGCACACTCCACCGTTCAGACTAAATGAGAAAATTAATGAGCTGGGGTGAGCTGTGGGGAACGCCACAACCTTCAGTGCCTCCAACTCCTCTGTTCGCCTGTTTGCCTCTCTCACCTTCAATTTCTGTCTCATGCGTTCAATTCTCCTTTTATTGCAGCTGTTGCTGCCTCATCTTTAGTAAACAGCATATACTGTAACACCTGAACCTCCCCTTCTACATCGTTCTCTTTCTTATTTAGGACTTGAAACAAAAGTGATCTAAATGAAATACAATGCCCTTAACTTCCAGAAACCAGTATAAATTTATAATCAATAAAGTCTGACAGACTATTTAAAATATAAATAAGAAGTGTTTCATTTATGAATGGTCTTCCTTCACACAAATTTGAGCTTTTTAGGGTTTGATGAAAAATAAAGCCTACATATATAATTAATTAATAAAATCTATTCTAAGTTTAACCGTTTCTCTGTGAGTGAGATAATGAATGAAAGGTAAATCATCATTACATCTAAATGATGACCCCAAAAATAAAGCCACCACAGAAAATTATACCCTGAAAAGCCTTCCTAGTTAATATAAAACAAAATTATAAGAAGCTACTTAAAAAAGAAAAAAGTATATATTGCTGCTCTTATGTTGATTCTTATAGATGGAAGGATCCAAAAGCCTGATCAAAGGTAATTAAAAAAAGTGTTAAAAAAAAAAACTATGTGACTGCATCCCATGCTTTGACTTTCTAAAATAAGATAGAACCAGATTAACTGGTATTAGCCTGGATTAGATCCCAGTATATTTTAAATACAGACAGTACCATAAATAGTTTATGGAGTGCTTCATAAGTTAAAAATATATGGAGGTGTTACGGCTACTCTTGCATCAAAATAGTTTCCCAAAAAAAATCAAAAATTGCCAGAGTAGTCTTAGGAGGTTTTTCGACTCACAAAACAAAAAAGCCCTCGTGGAGAATTTTCTTGCTTCAAAAACGCTTGTTTTCTTTACCGGTACTTATTAAAATAACATAAATATTCTCCGAGTTGACTTACAAAAAATTCAAGTATAAACGTGTGAAAAAACTGTTGCAATCCTCACTCCTTCAAACAATCAGATCCACCTCAGCTGCTGCTTCTACTTGTTAATCTCAGCTGGAGGCAGACTGACAAGGAGGAGGGTCAAAGCAAAACCAATACATAAAGCAATAAACAATAGCTCTACCATTCACACAACCTTCGACCTGTAACATTAATAATTTAGCCAAAAATAGACTCTAACAGGAGGAGGAAAAAAAAAACAGAATAGATCCATGAAGAAACAACACAACCACATAAATAGGCACATGAAACTGGCCAATTTGGCCCTAAAAATTTTTATTCTA
Source organism: Cyprinodon tularosa (assembly GCF_016077235.1). Lineage (NCBI taxonomy): Eukaryota > Metazoa > Chordata > Actinopteri > Cyprinodontiformes > Cyprinodontidae > Cyprinodon > Cyprinodon tularosa. Next base: position 899,297 of record NW_024039075.1, read on the forward strand.
TTCTGACTCCCTAACATATTAACAGCAGAACCAGAATCCATATTCTTGTTGTGTTTAAACACACAGCCCTGGAGATGGAACTTGAGCATGCTCAGAGTTTTTAAATAATAGATGGAGTTTTAGTCTGACACAGACAAACACACAGTAAATGTGTCAGACACAAAATAAAAATAAAAAGGTGGTTGGATCAATGAAGATAAACTGAACAGCACATCTCATTTGGGACTATGGAGGTTCTGACAACTTTTCCAATACGATACCAACATTTTAGCTTTGAGAATTGGCTGATACTGATATTGATCTCATAAGATATTAGCACGGTTGCTTTTATCTTGTTTTAAACAGCTGAGTGTTAGAAAAGGATAGGTCAAGTAATACTACTAAAACAGGGAAAAGTCAACAACAAAAGGTATGAAAAAAATATGTAAAACTAACCAATGAGTTACAGAAAATTTAAACAGAAGCAAAATGTTACAATTAGCATGAAAATATCTGAGATTTTAAATGTCAGCGGATAAAACCAGACAGTTTTTTGGCAAATATCAAACCAATACAGGATAATATTGAATCGGGACATCCCTATTAAGGTACATTTTTCTTATGAGTCAGATGAGATGCTTTGTGGTTAGAGCTGTAGAATAAAAGTGAGAACATTAAAACACATGTGCTCAGGTAACTCATAGGAAAACAGAAAAAAAAAGTATAACTAAAGATGACCCCCAATGATCACTCAGGCCTAAAAGTTGAGCTGTTTTTCACTGGAATACACAGAAGATAAAGGTTATTGTTAGTCAAACAGATCTTTTCCACCATCATGGATTAAAAAATGCCAGAGGTACTTGTATGATTGCTCAGAGGTAATAAATCAATACCTATGGTGATAGTGTAGTTGGATGATAAGACAGATAGAAGTTAGACAAAATGCAGAGTAAACAAATGATCATAAAGCAATACTAGAAAAGACAAAGAAAAAAAAACTGACAAAGAATTGATCATTTTGTATTAAAGTATTTTTTTATATAAATGTCAGTCCTAAAAACTCAGCCTTTATGTTTTTTTTTTCACCCAAAAAGTCTCTTAAACCAGACTGAATGGTTAAAAATGAAGGTCATGTGAATGGATGGCAATCAGAGGTTGACAGGGGATTACCCGGAGCCTGCACTAAAGTGTTCCTCACTCCCTCTGCAGTCAGACTTGGATCGATTCTTGGAGTGAAGCAAAGATGAGACTGAAATGGGGAAGCCATCCAGCAGGCCTCCACATCCCGCTCTCCATCAATACTATGTGTCATCTGTCAAGACCTTGCCTTCGCTTTCACCCTGCTTTGGCTTGAATTTGTTCTTCTTGCAGAAGATTCCAGTCTAGATGATAAATCTGACTGTTAGATGAACTTCCAAACCTGAATGTGTGACTGATGGCCTCCAGGATTAAGCAAGGTTTCAATGTAAAACTTTATAACAGAATTCCTGTCCATAGCTTTTTTTCAGCCAACACTGCAGACGCACATTACTAAAAGATTTTTGAAATTAGTGAAAATTGAGTGTCTCAAACCTAAAAACACACATATGCCCGGTTTCTTAAAGTTAACAGGTGATTAAGGGTTGAAAACCAAAACCAACAAATAGGCTGTGCACTGCATAAAACACTGTAGTTCCGTTAATGTGAAGGAACCACACACCCCTTATCATTAGAGTTTTAAATACCATCTCCACCTTTTTTCTTTACACTTCTTTTCCCCACAGGCCTACCTCTATCTGCCAGTTTCACCGAGTTGTTTTTATCTTACTTTGTTAGATGTGAATTTGTGAATACATTTTAAAATATTTGAACATGTCTGTTTGTTCATTTTAATATTTAATTATTAACCACTTGTCTTAATTTTACTTTGGCAAAATAGAAGACTGAATTTTAATCTAAACCATTTCTCAGAATTCTTGCCCCCATTTCCTTTAAATATACATCTGAATAAAGTCTTGTTTGTTTTTTTAAATAGGGCTGTGTCTTCATCTAAAAAAAAAAAGGTAATATATTGTTATAATCCCAGTGTTAAAATAATACAAGAATTTGCAGTTTTTAGAATGAAAAAGTTCCTAACTGTACACAATACCACTTATATAATGCAATATATTATTTGTGAGCAAACTTATAATTACACCATTTTGTTTTGTTTCTTCATGACTAAGTCGTTGACTGATCGGCATTTCCCTTTGCTGACTTGCTCTAAAGTCGGATTTAGTGTTCCGTCCTTGGGCGTTTTGATCTATGTAAGGTTGACAAAACAGAACAGACTTTGACTAATTAAAATCACAGGTCACCTTATCAGTTTCCTCTTCTCAGTATAAACTAAAAATATGTCCACAGATACAAGACACAAAGAGGGTAGATGCTTTTTTGCTGAATGAAGATATTTCATTGTAACGCTTGAGTAAACTGCTAAAAAGTTAAGCTGTATAATATCATATAATGAAAAATTACCCAAAGAAACAGCACAAGGCATTCCTTTGAAAAATATTCACAATATTTAAGTTGATAAAGTCTGAAATTATTCAATAACTCAGGTTAACCATAATGAGATGTATACAATTTTATGACATAAAGGGTGTCTGTTACAACATCTCTAATATCAAGTTTCAGCTGTAATATTCTTGCCATAATACTGGTTGAGAGCAGTTGTATTCCGAAAAAGAGGAAGGTTATATTTTTGTTTTTAGTACTGTCAGTAATCTGCAATTGTAAATGGGAGCAAACTAAAAGGAAAAAAAACACCCGTGCATTTAAACTGACAGTATCAGCATACTGAAAATTTATTTATTTTAATAAAATTCCCTATAGCTTCAAAATCTTGTAAACAACTTGAGAAGCTTTCTGTTTATTTTATCCACAGAAACAATAAATACAAATGTCTTAGTAATAATTTTTATTACTTTTAGGAGAAAAAAAGTAAGTTGTATTTTAAGTTTGCAGGTAATTGATTTCAAAGGTCGGGATTTGTCTCTTTGAAGCCAAGATGAAAACCTTCATCTCACTCTGATATCATTTTGAAAAATGTTTTATATACCAGTGGCAATGAAGCTTCAAGTAATACACTTGTAATTTGTACCAAGTTGAGTTTCTGTCTTCAACCCAAGGATATTCGGAATGATAAGAGGCTGGAAACAGAAACCACACATTACCATCTTTTTCACAAATGTGAAGGACTGAGTAGTAAGGACAGTGAGGCACAGGTGTATTTAAAAAAAAAAAAAACAAGGTTCTTTCATTTAAGCCAAAAAACATAAAATATTATAAGTGCAAAATGGATCCAAAATGAGGTAAAAGTAACAAAAACTACTCAAAAAAACCAGTAACGGAACCAACTCAAACAAACTGACCTCCCTTATTGAAAAAAGAGAAACTTTAATAGTGGCTGATAAGTCCACAAAAGAAACACATGGGGCAAAACAAACACAAACCTAACTAAACCAAATTAAGCAAACCCCTATTTCCCAACCTCCATAGGTATGGTCCAAATCATCTCAACACCTTGGCCACCTGCTGGCTCCTCAGCCAGGGGACAAGAGAAACTGAAACTTAGACTTATACCACATTTACACTACCCTTGAAAAACCGTGTCGAGACTGAACTGAACCGAGCTAGACACAACCGGACTGCGCTAACTGCAGACCAGTTCTAGAGGTGGGCTCGGCTCGGTTTTTCCCTGGCTCGGTTGTCTGATAACAAGAGCGCATGAGCACAACGCGTCATCTCCGTCTGGCTGCACATCCCGATTCACACTCCATTCCAGTAATTGGCGGTAATGCCCCTCTAGAAGTTGCCATTTTGATTTGCTTGATTCCCTCTTCCTTCGTCTTCTTCTTCTTGTGTTTTATGGCAGTTGGCAAACAACTTTTGGTGCATTACCGCCACCAACTGCTTGATTTCCGCAGTAATACCGCAGATCGTCGCTAGGAGGCGAGGAGTCGAGGAACCGAGATAGCGTGATGTGTAAACGGTCGTCAGAACCAAGCTCGGCCTGGTTAACTGATTCGGGCTCGGACCGGTCTCGGCATGGATCGGTTTTTCAAGGGTAGCGTAAATGGGGTATTAGACAGGTCATTTTGTTTACACGAGTGTAAAACAAAAAGAAATTTCGTTTGAAACAGCTCTCTGGACAATTAAATCTTTTTTTAAAGTGCAGCCTTGAAAAATAAACAATGGAAGCAAAGTATAAATCAAACAAAGTCATAACAACAGGATAAACCAGAATACACTAATTTTGAAATACAGTGTAATGTTGATAAATTCCAAATAATGAAATGATTCTGTAAATCAAACCCTATATGAAAAAGAAACTAAATACCACATCTGTGTGGCTGTTCATGCAGCGATAACAACAAATGTTTCTTTTTATCTTAACTGCTTTCTTATTAAGAGAGGTTTTCCTTTATTTATCCATAATCATATTTATATACTGGGAATGATTAGCATTACTTTAATGTTAGTGTTTTATTCTGTTGCATTGCATATACATGAACAGATATGCAGGAATAAATAAACGTAGTACAAACCTGCAAAATAACTAAAATTAAACCTTTCAAACAATCTACACAAGTGTTTTGGAAAGGGATGTCCTTCAATATTGATAACAAAAATTTTATCCGATATCAGCTAAAACGTCTTTTTTCAAAAACATCCTACATTTAAAATCTCCTAGATAAGAAACCTTGGTTTTACTTAATTTCAGCAACAGTGAATTATTATCACTCCAATCTAAAACACTTCATGTCTTGCATTTCTGCCAATTAATAAACGTCCACAAATGCTGCTGACGGCATGATAGATCAAAGCTTAAAGCAGGTATCAAAAAGCCTTACCTCTTGTCAGAATATGCTAGATTTGGAAATATGGCTACCCTCCACATAGACTGTTATTCACTAAAATATCAGGCTCAGTTGAGTAAAAAAGAAACAGTCATTTCCAATAATTCCTTCTTTGTATTAAAATTGTAAAATTCTGTTATACAGTATGTCTTACTAGATAATAACTTTGCACCTAAAATGAATGAAAAGCTCATGACAGCAGAATAGAACAAGCTTTGTGAGTTTTTTCTGTTTTATCTTATTGTATTACAATTCTTTAAGAAAAATATAATCTGAAAAATTATCCTTAGGAGGTCATAATGAAACTACTACTATTGGTCTATTGTTCTAGAATTTGCAACATCATTCTGATTGTTGACCCTTTATTATACAACTATATTTCACAGCTGCTGTGTGGAGGAGGCTGAAATGGACAAATTTCACAAGAAAAAGAAACAGACTATGCTTTCTATAAACCTTAAGTACTGGTAGTAAATTACCTTTGCTTTTCAATTAATTGTTTAACCGGTGGTTCCCAGAGAGGTAAAAATAAGCACCTTATGTTTAAAAATATAACTGAATGCAATTATTTTGTTCTGTTTAGCAGCAAAATTGCATTACTGAATGTTCCTGTTTTAGTCAAGAAGCCTATTAGGCGACATCGTTTTAAAAGCAGCATTTGTTTTTTGTGAGGCTCTGTGTAGAATAATAGAAAAGTACTTTGTCACTTTTGTCATTAAAATTAATATCAGAAAATATAAGAATTCTCTAAATTCTACAGGGTTTATCTCTTCTGCAGGGGGTTAGTAAAAGGTGGATAAAAGGTCAAATATAATTTGATTACAGCTTTGATCAAAGTCATCTAAATTAGGATTAGATTAGACTGAAGAAGGGGAAAAAACCCTGTAGCCTATGTTCATAGTCGTTCATATCTGTAATTTCATTGAAATAATGCGTTTTCATTAATGTGCCAAATATCTCCTTGTTAATATGGCGGCCCTGTACATATTAATGGAAAACAACCAAACATCACCACAGTTGCACAGCCCACACACACGTTCCTTCGCCTTTTCGTTTCACATGGTTTTCTGTGCACAGTTCAGGCCTTTAGCCCACCAGAGCTGAGTGTGATTTGATCCGACATCAGCACGCCTGCTTCTTACGGCACAGACACACACAAAGAAGCACAATGCACAGATCAAACACACATATACAAACGATATGAGCAGAAGCACAAAATGCACAGCAGCAGAGAACAGACGTGAACAAAAGGAAAAAAAGATGATTCTGAGGCTCTTTTGCAATCCAGCATGACCCTTAGCATTTAAAAAAAATATAAATTTAGGTTTCATCTGCACATCTTAGAGTATGGGTGAGCATAAGCTTAAAAGAAAGAGCCACAGTGAAAAAACTAAATTCAGAGTTTAACAGGACATTATAGAAAGTCTCTACTACCCTATTCAGTTGAGGGTTCAGTTACATCTCAATAACAAACTGGGGTATACTACTCAGTGAGGGGTCACTTCAGACATTTCCAACCTGGTAGCAGGTTTTAAATGTTTTCACAAGCTGTTCCTCTGGACAGGCCACCCTATCCAATCGAGCGCTTTGTTTGGTTGAAACCAAAACACAGATATTGATCCGCATCGATTCAATTTCTTTTTAAACTATTTACCTTATGAAACCCAAGGGGGCACTATAGGGGTATAAGTCCAGCACCCTCTTAAGGATATGTTTGAACTTCCTCAGTCAGAATTGGCATTGGTAAATTCATCCGATGTGTCTCCAATACTACTGTAGCTGATACTGCTGTCTGTTTACTGTAATTATTTCCTACCACTTGACAGCTTGTAGCTTTCGGCTGTTCATCTGGCGGTGAGGGATTACCTGCGGTGTCTGTGTGTTCTCTATTCAGGTATCTAGTGGTTACTGGCTTTAAATTTTGACCTGTTGTTTCAAATAACTCATACAGCTGCCTAGAAACTGGGCCAGAATTAGTTTCCCTCAGCCTCTAATTCAAGAGGAGTTATTTTCTGCAACTGGCATTAGAAATGCATCTGTTTCTTTCCATGTTTGACTATGAAGTTTGTGTTTGTTTGAACTTTAGTCACAAAGCGGAAGCCTTTTAAGTTCATGTTATTGCTTTCTTTGATGCCTTATAACCTACATTTTCTCTTTTGTTGTTCCTCCAGAAAAGTCATCATTCACATTTTACCTGTGCAGAGCTACAGTGTCTTATCCATATTAGTGTAGAGACACCCTGGATAAACATGGTTTTGCTCCTCTAATTTAAGTTATCTTTCCAAATAAGTTATTTGGAAATGTGCTTCAAGGACAGAGTCATTTTATGGCCGAAAAAAACGGCGAAACTTTAAATGGGTTTAAAGGCCTTTAGAGAGTTTTAATTTATTTCTTTGAACCATTAGTTTTTTAGGGTGAATGATTATACAACAAACTTTGCAAAAACGCATAAGGCGCATAACCTGACAAGTATTTGGAAACACTGCACTTTCATCTCAAGTTTCAGTCATCATTAAGCTTCTGGTTTTATTCTAGCAGAATGTTTCGGCAATCTTGAGTTAATTCAAAGCCCAGCTTTTGAGGATTCTTCACAAACTCTAAATAGGTAAAGGCAATCCCTGAAACTTTATGTTAAATTGCTTCACTGATTCTAAAACCATTTTTAAAGTGTGCTTAGGAAAACTTTTCAGTCTTTCTGCCCAGTTGTGTCCAATTACCCATCATTAAACAAATTCCGATTTACAGTTGGACTTCAACTCAGATATTCTGTTTTGTTATTTCATTCACTTTGTGAACCAAATACTGAAATTCAAAAAGAAACCGTGAGATGATGTTCCCACCACCATGACAGTTTAATAAAAAGCTTAATTTTCTTTCCCCTGAGGATACTTCTACTATAATGCTTTATTAATAAACAGGTTAATCTTCTTCTAAACTGACCAGGGGATGGCAATCTTTCTCAAAATCAAAACTCACAATTTATTTTTTACTTAAATTGCAGTTTTATCTAAATTTTTCCTCTGAATGCAGTGATATTTTGGGCTCCACGGTTTCATTATTTTTATAGCCTTAAATGGTCTTGTCCAGATACAATTGTCACAGGGCTTTAATGTTTGGAAAAGTGATTACTCACATCCTCAGATCTATGTGTTGGCTGCAACTCTCTCTTATCTGTATGGTGGCAAACCTGCTTTAAGTGTTTTACATCCATCTAAAGGACTGAAGTGAGGAAGGTACTCTCTTATTTTAAATTCCTCTTCAATTTGGAAAATGCTTTAAAAGGCTTAAAGAAATTCTGATTATATGACGAATGATTTTAATTATCCAGCCCTACAGCTGCCCTTTAAAAACCTCTCCTTTAAACCTCTCCTTTTCTATGAGGATTGGGGTAAATTTCAGCTGAGCTCTAATCTTTCAATTTTGGAGTAACAGCTTCTTTGTTTTTTGGCATGATCCCAGACCATGATGTAAAATTTCATTAATTTTGCTCACTGTGACTAATGCGCCAGCATTTTCCAATAAATAGCCAGGAAGGAATCGAACCCGGAACATTCTTGCTGCAAGGAAGAAGAGCTACCCACTGTGTCACTGTGCAGCCTGCTGAGAAATTATGACCATTGCAAAATCCTCAACAGATTTGAACTTGTGCACCGGGGAATACAGACACCTCTGACCAAAACCTCAGATATTTGGTCTGAAAAACTACATCAGTTTTAAATAGTCCTGCTCAGGCATATCTGTCGAGGTTTGGATTTGAAACATTGAGCCACGCCCCGACCTATGGTCTGCAGTCAGGGGTTGCTCGAAAGAGGGGTAAAATATGGTAGTTTCCCGACCAAAACGCGAGATTTAACAGCTATGTGTTCAGGATCTCTGAGGTCTGTGCCATTTCCATACAGGATTTTACTAGAAATGTGCCAACATAAGTGTAAAAGAAGTTCAACACTCATCTTTTAATAGGGTCACATCAAACAAGAAGCACAAGATGAACGTTTTTATAATTGGAAGTGTATGACGCATGCACACAGTAATTTGCCATACGATGGTTTAAATGAAAGTGCAGATTTGGCTGCTGGTAAAATGTGACAGAAATGAAAGTAGATCAATAAGATGAATAGCTGATCACAATCATCAGTCATTGTGAATGTAATTTAATCATGATGTTAAATACAAAAAAATTAAAACAGATAATGGGCATTTGTATGGAAAGTGTTAGCTAACTGTTAAAAATAAGGAAAAATCAGAAATGGATGACCCTGTAAAAATAAACCCTAAATAAACCTTTGTATTTGTTCTTTCTCGGCAAACAAAAGCCTTCAAAAGACACACTTTCAGGGTAAGGCAAAAAGGTTAAGTCACAAAGTAAGACATGCTATTGTTACTTTACGCTTGAATGTTTTCAGAATCACTGCCTCATCTTTACAGCAAGTTTTAAGCAAAGCATGCAATCTTAGTGTTGAAAAGGAGCGTAGCAGTATATCTGAAAAATATGGAAAGTTTCTATACACATCACATGTGATACCCGAGCCAGAAATGGGTTTAATAAATCAAAGTCATACAATAAAATAAAAAAGCTCCTTGACATTTAACAAACTGTCTTGCTATAAATAAAAATGGAAATTTCAGCCGGTTATTCATAAGGTAGTTTACTCTAGAAGTGTGATGCGACTGCAGCCTTTTTCAACTATAAAGATGTGCAGACATCCAAGAAAAAAAGAAAATAAAGTACCTTTGCAAGATGAACTCCAACACAGACAAATTTCACAAAAAAATAATCTTAGATTTTACTGTCAACCTTCAAACGGAACCACCACTGAATTATTTCTAGGTTCTGCTTAGATAATTTTCTTATTTTTAAAGTCCACAGAAACTACAAAGACATTATATACATTAACCTTTTTTGTACAAGCGTCACATTCTGAGATTTGATTAAAGTATTAAAAATGTATGCACCCATCACCACCACTATATATAAAACGAGGATGTGAGATTGTACTGCAGCTTGCAATGAAACAGCTTGCCTCAGGCATCCTGCAGACGGAAAAGTGCTAAAATGGCATTGTTACATAAAAGCTACGACTGAAAACTGCACACCTCCGAGCCACAATTTAGCGGCATAATTAATTCCATCTCAGATGAGCCGATTTTTATCTTTATCAACAAAAAACACACAAAGCAAAATACGCCAGAGGAAGGTGGATGAATAGATAGAAAATAAAACAAAATAAAATAAGATATGGATTTTGCTGGATATAAGATCCAGCGGAGGCCTGAGAGAGGGACCAGTGGTGTGTCTGTCATCTCATTAGTACCTTCCTGCCACCTCAGTGTATTTATAATTCACTGGTCAGCCCAAGCCTTTCAGCATATCCAGCTCTGCTGCTGCTAATGAGCACATTATGCGGATGTAATTCTACCTCTGATAAAGCTTTCACTTTGATGTGTTTTAGACATTAGGGAACAAATTTAACCAAAATGTATCTGTGCAAACGCAATTGTATTTGAGCTTAACAATGCATGATATTTCAGTGTTACTTTGCAGAAACATATCCCGTCAGTGTCTTGCAAAAAATAAAATACACCATATTTGTTTTTCCTCTATCTGCAATGCCCTAGCACTTCCAGGAGCTGAATATTTTCATTTCCTATCAGTTTGATGGATATGTGGCCTGCAAACACTGATGTGGAAGTAGCTACAGTATCTGACACTCCAAGAAATTGACAGTCAAGGATTAATTCATTATTTAAAACAGACTGATTTTATTTTTAGTTATTACCCAAACATGACAAATAGGGCTGACAACAGATGCAAAGCTGGTGCAGACCACCCTGTAGGATATTATATGCGTTATTGGCAGCAAAAATACTTCTACTTTTAATAATAATAAATTAACGTTTTGTAGGCATGTAATGCACTTCACATAAGTATCCCAAAGTGCAACAACAGAATAAAACAACATAAAGATTAAATTAGCAATTAAAGTTCCTAGAACAGAGCCTGGCTTCTTAATTAGCTTGTTGATTTTTTTAGTCTTATGCTCTGAGGCTGTTGCCCGAGCATATGATGGAGGAAAAGATCACACTCTCCAAAACAGAGTTAAAGAAGATATTTAGCAGTCTGCTACAACACCAAAGGACCTGAACTTCCTTAGACGGTACAATTTGCTCTCTCCCTTCTTGCAAATGGCTTCACAGTTGTGTCTTCTGCCTAGTTTGTTGTCCAGGTGAACACCAAGCTATTTATACTCCAGCACCTCAACTGCTCCCATGATGAAATGTTTCAACTTGTTTCTTCTGAAATCTACAATCATCTCTGTTGTTTTGTTGACATTCAGGATCAGATGTTTCCTCACCATCATACAAAGCGGATCACCAGCTCTCTGTACTCAGCTTCATGTCCATCTTTGATGCACCCTGTGATTGCAGAGTCTGAGTATTTCTGCAGATGGCAGGACTTCTCTGCAAGAGAGGTAATGGAAGTCAAGGTCTACAGAGTAAAAAGGAATAGTGCAAGTACTGTCCCCTGTGGTGCCCTCAGAATGGGATGCTTTTATTATATTGTTCACCTTTGCAAAATAAACTGATCAACAGCAATCAGTGCCTTAAACCAGAAAAAGAAAAAAAACAAAATTCCAGTTCTTTTAAAGCATAAAAAAGGGACATCAAGATGAGAATCTATGTACATTGTAGTTGGTACTTAGACTGTAGAGACTAAGAATAGCATTGCTACTGTATCATTAGCATCAGTATTAATAAGGATCTTTACTTACACATCCATTAACTCTGCAGAGACTTCTGAATGTCTCTGCAGCTTCACTTCCAGCTTCAGTAAACACCAATATTCATATTTTATTACAAGCCTTATTCAAATCTTATCCCTCTTGGAAATGTTTTGTTTTTTCACAATGTATGTTCCCAATTTCTTAGGGATGTGCTAACTGGCTTAGCTACATCCTTCATTGTTTTCCCCCAGAGACGATGTGCAGTATCACACCTAAATTGTTATTGTAAATATGCATGATGGGATTTAATTGTGAACAAAGTAGGCCAAAACAAAGTGGAAAACTAAAATAGTCAGCAGGTCGTTGCAATCATTCAGAAAAAAAAAAAACCCCAAACACTTTGCATGTAAATGGAGTGAGCAAGTGGTCAAGTGTGCGAGGTAAATCTAATAAAAGAGTCAACTAAATGCAAGCAAAAAACATGCTGCAAGTTCATCCAGGAGGAGCACGTTTCGCAAGTGAATGACTCGATGCAATCAACTGGTTTTCCTAACCAACCTGACAGTATTGTCTCTGTAAAGTGCCTTGATAGGATGTGTTGTGAATTAACACTATGTAAATCAATTCAATTGAATCAAAAATGGCAAATAACGGGACAATGCACCTTTCAGGTGTTGTTCAAGTGGCCCTTTACTTGTTCAATAAAAGCAAGATCAGTATAAGGTTGTCAAAAACTATTGATACTTAAACCCTTTATCAGGATCCTATACTAATTTGGCATTGTATGATACTAAAGACAGGTGTTTTTTTATATTTATGCTATTGTTAACAGAGTTATTTAGATTATTTATACATTATAGCAATAATGCTTAGACAATAGACATATTCTTAACTGTGGCATAATTGGGTTATTTAACATGCATTTGGAATTATGTAGAATTTTTTATGTCAAACTATTTTTCATGTCTATGTTATTCGTTTATCGTCATGGTATCAAAAATGGTTTTTCCTGGGTGTTAATACTGAGTATTTAATTTTAGTTAAATGACAAAACCAGCTTAGAACCTTCCAATATATTGGAGAAGAGGTCTATTATTAGTTGAGAGGGACACAAATTCATCCTAACCATCATAAAACAGAATTCATGACGTTTCATTTTTTTTGTTCCTTTTTAAAAATACTCTCCATACATAGTGAGACTGAAATTTTGTAGAAAAATCTAAATTGCAATTATTTTTACCCAAAATTGCAAAAGTGACTAAAGATATTTCACACCAGGCTTTTTGTTTTTGAAAGCTTTCTTGCCCGGAGTCTATTTTTACAGGAAATTATTGTAACCACTGTGTGAAAAAGTGTTTACCTCTATTTGCATGTGTGACCTGCAACGGGGCGAACTTTTAAAACAAGATGCACCACAACACAGAATAGTCCACAATATTTTATTAAATAATAATATCAAAACATTTCTTTTAAAACATGGCTACAGGCTTACTACTTGGTCCTTGGAAAGAAAAGGATCATAGGAAAATATAGGGCAATTCAAATTATTCCAAAAAAATAAATGAACAAACAAAACATACAATGCAAAAGGAAACAAATGAGTAAATCAAAACAAAAACACATCAGTAATTTCAACAAGCAAACAAATGGTAAAAGAAAACAGCAAGCACTTCAAACAATGGAATTGTCATTGTGCAATTTCTTATGCCTTTCAATGGGGCCAGAGGAGTTATGCCCCGCCCGCTCAGCCTGTCCAAGAAGCAACAGGTTTTGATGAGAGCGGCCCAAAGAGACACTGGCAAACAAGCCAGCAGAGCGTCTGAAGCGCTGCAGCTCCAAGATAACCCTAAACCAGAAAACCCATTAGAAAAACCTGTAGATTTAGGTTCAGGTTAATTAAAATCTAAGCAGGTAGCTTAACCAGGAGTGGAAACACAGCCTAACCAGGGAGAAAGCAGACCAGCAGGCAACAAACCTCCAGCTGCAGCCACTAACACCAGCTGAGCAATGCTGCACAAACATACGGCAGGTATAACACCAAAGCCCAACCACAATCCCAGCCACAAATGACACGATTTCAGATGAGCGGATCAAGCACACCAGCCACTTAGGCAACCGAAATGTAGGGGAAACAAAGACACATGCAACTCAGAGGCCTGCTCAGCTATAAAGCCATCTGCCCCGCCCACCAATCAACGACTTGCTTCTTGCTACACCTTGTGCACAGATTGGGGAGGGTGGAACACCATCCCACCACACATGCATTTATCTGTATCCCATTCAATCGTTGAACCACCACCTAAAAGGCAAAACGATAAATTTATTCTTACTGTTTTAAAGACACTAACTTTGAATCCGATTAAAAATCTGTGCCTCAGATTAAACAATTGCATTAGGTTCAAGTGTGATTAATATTGCAAATGCATTTAATTGCCAAGCCCTCACACATAGTCATAGGAGGGATGCCATCAGTAGGTAATTTTATTTAACTAGTCCAATAGATGAGAGGAGATATGGGATTATTTTTGCAGTAACTTTAAGTATTCTTTGGGCACTCTTTCATCTCACTCTCTCAAAACATCTCTATCAAAGTCGTAAAAACAAGCCCCTTTCTAAGCTGCCTCTGGCTGTTCATAAATAACTGATGAAGTCAGCCTTGTCCTGCACACACGCAAGTATTCAAAAGTTGTGTTGCAACCTCAGAAACAAATAGGGATAAGAGTGGAACTCAGCAGATTGTTATAGAGTGTTGTAAGTAAAAGTATATAAACGGTTATTAAGTCTATTTTGTAATAAAATAACCACAGTAGCACAGGCTGAGTAGATTTATTTCTTAATTAAGGGTCACCACTACTACAGAAACATTCCTTAAGTGACGCCCAGTGATCCAGTCTCTCTTGACAAAGTTCTGATTGAGCCATTCAATAACAGCATAACATTAATTACATGAAGCACCACAGCCATCGAGGAGCAAATTTGCTTTAAATCTCTCTACGAGGTTGTCACACAGACCATGTAATCAATATCTACAGTCCTGCAGAAGTGAAGCTGGCTTATCTATAGGAGTGTGTTTAAGAGACTGTGACTCCCATTGAAGGAAAAGTGGAATGGTAGTCCTAAACGTTGATCAGTCTCTATGCTACATTGGTCTACTTAGGAAAAGGCTTAAAAATGTGTAAAACATGTAAAAAAATATACAGGTGCTGGTCATAAAATTAGAATATCATGAAAAAGTAGATTGATTTCAGTAATTCCATTTAAAAAGTGAAACTTGTATATTATATTCATACATTACATACAAACTCATATATTTCAGATGTTTATTTTGTTTAATTTTGATGATTACAAATGACAAAAAATGAAAATCTCAAATTCATCATATCAGAAAATTAGAATATTGTGAAAAGGGTCAAAATTGATGGCCCCTGGTGCCACACTCTAATCAGCTAATTAACTCAAACCACCTGCAAAAGCCTTTAAATGGTCTTTCAGTCTAGTTCTATATGCTACACAATCATGGGGAAGACTGCTGACTTGACAGTTGTCCAAAAGACGACCATCGACACCTTGCACAAGGAGGGCAAGACACAAAAGGTCATCGCTAAAGAGGCTGGCTGTTCACAGAGCTCAGTGTCCAAGCACATTAATAGAGAGGCGAAGGGAAGGAAAAGATGTGGTCGAAAAAAGTGTACAAGCAAGAGAGATAACCGCACCCTGGAGAGGATTGTGAAACAAAACCCATTCAAAAATGTGGGGGAGATTCACAAAGAGTGGACTGCAGCTGGAGTGAGTGCTTCAAGAACCACCACACACAGACGTATGAAAGACATGGGTTTCTGCTGTCGCATTCCTTGTGTCAAGCCACTCTTGAACCACAGACAGCGTCAGAAGCGTCTTGCCTGGGCTAAAGAGAAACAGGACTGGACTGCTGGTGAGTGGTCCAAAGTCATGTTCTCTGATGAAAGTAAATTTTGCATTTCCTTTGGAAATCAAGGTCCCAGAGTCTGGAGGAAAAGAAGAGAGGCACTTCATCCACGTTGCTTGAAGTCCAGTGTAAAGTTTCCACAGTCAGTGATGGTTTGGGGTGCCATGTCATCTGCTGGTGTTGGTCCATTGTGTTTTCTGAGGTCCAGGGTCAACGCAGCCACATACCAGGAAGTTTTAGAGCACTTCATGCTTCCTGCAGCTGACCAACTTTTTGGAGATGCAGATTTCATTTTCCAACAGGACTTGGCACCTGCACACAGTGCCAAAGCTACCAGTACCTGGTTGAAGGACCATGGTATCCCTGTTCTTAATTGGCCAGCAAACTCTCCTGACCTTAACCCCATAGAAAATCTATGGGGTATTGTGAAGAAGAAGATGCAATACACCAGACCCAACAATTCAGAAGAGCTAAAAGCCACTATTAGAGCAACCTGGGCTATCATAACACCTGAGCAGTGCCACAGACTGATCGACTCCATGCCACGCCGCATTGCTGCAGTAATACAGGCCAAAGGAGGCCCAACTAAATACTGAGTGCTGTACATGCTCATACTTTTCATGTTCATACTTTTCAGTTGGCCAACATTTCTATAAATCCTTTGTTTTTATTGGTCTTCAGTAATATTCTAATTTTCTGATATGATGAATTTGAGATTTTCATTTGTTGTCATTTGTAATCATCAAAATTAAACAAAATAAACATCTGAAATATATGAGTTTGTATGTAATGTATGAATATAATATACAAGTTTCACTTTTTAAATGGAATTACTGAAATCAATCTACTTTTTCATGATATTCTAATTTTATGACCAGCACCTGTATATTTTTTTTATTTTAATAGAAAGGATTAAGAAGCATTTTTCAATAAAATTGTAAAAGGATGCTGGAGGTGTGTTTGGTAGATCAAACTTTATGTCAGATGAAACATTAAATATGTTGCTAACTAGAGTTTTTCATTACAGGTTCCACTGTTTCTTTTAAAACGCAATCACAAATCCTCATTTGTTGAAATTAACTAAAAGAAACTGTTGCTGTAAAGTCATTGGTAGTTGTTTGGATCCATTATATTATTTATCAAGATTATCCCCATGTCCGCATCAAAGAATATGTCTCATTTATTTTTGCTTTTATTTGCTCTACTTAACTTAGAAGAATAAATTGCCCAGCAGAGCATTCTGCTAGATGCTGCAGTTAGAGGCTGAAAGAAGTGGGGGTTCTCCATTTGAGAAGTATAAGGAACAGGACATTTTTAAAGTGTGTTTATCAGACTCCATTTTTCTGAAGAGATTACAGAATACATTCCATCAATGACCAATTGATTGATGGATTTTCGTAGCCCTCACTTTTCAACTGCATTGTTTTGCACCTCATTCCTAACATTACCAACTGTCATGGTGATCCGAAGGCAAAAGTGCCTACTTTTAAAAACAATAACGGTCAAATTTATTGAGGACCATGTTGTGGGGGAAGCAGTCTCAGCAAAGAAGCCCAGACTTCCCTCTAACTAGCCACCTCCAATAAGCCCTCTGGGGGAAGCCAGAGGTGTTCAAGGGCCAGCAGAGAAAAATAGTCTCTGCAGTGTGCCATTGGCCATGCCATGGGCCTCCTCCCAGAGTGATGTGCCTGAAACAACTCCAGAGGGAGATGTCCAGTGGGCATCTGGAACAGATCCGACCCTCCTTAGCGATTAGCAGATCTCTTATACACTGTAAAAATAATTAGGGTGGTTAAACTTAAAAACTTGAGTTAAGCAGCTGCCTTAAAAGCACAAGTTAACACAACTTGAAATAATGTTTTTTTCCAACTTAGGATGGCAAGCTAGAAAAGTAGCTCAATTGCTGATAATTCATTGATTAAATATGATACCATAAGTTGAAATGACTAACTATAGAACATTATTCATTCTTTATAAATTGAGTACTCTTGTCAAGTAAAATTACAATCATATTCTATTTGAACTAAAATAATTAAGTTATACCACTTGTCTAACTAATGACTACTAGTTGTATGAACTTCATACTCCAAGTTTAAAGGCCTTGCAAAGTTAAGTTATCCATTCAAAAAAAAACTTGTTTTATTTTGTTGAAGTAGCAAACAATTATATATACTTTCAACTCTCATTTTAAAGTTAAACTGACTAACTGTATTCATACCAATTCCCTTTTTGAGTTAATTTAACTCAAGAGTTTAAGGCAGCTACTGAACTTCAAATTGCAATTTAAGTAAACTAACATTTCCAAATATTGCTCACTTTCTCCACTAACAATGCCAAGTTTACCAGTTTTCTAAAAATAATTACACCAATACGCTTCCATTTCAGATTATACATTTTTCTTTCTCTATCAAATATGAGACAAGCCTTAAATCAAGTGTAAAAAGAAAACATTTTTTCGAGACAAGCAGAAGTTTTAACATTTATTGAAGGACCAAATCAGAAATACATTTTTTGACAAACAGAAATATTTTTTTATATAAATCTCAATAAATGCACTTAAAAGGCACCAATTATGAACTCTACCTAAAGTTTTATTGTAAAAAATTTGTGAGGTATGGTGCATTTTAAGTGCATTTTATTGGCGAGTTTCAGTCCTCCATATAGACCATTATTTTACAAAACATTTTAACCACGTTGAACAGTAGCAGTCCAAAGTCAATACAACTAGCTACCATCTCTCAAAAACTGTCCAAAAAGTGCAAAATGATCAGTGTTTTAACAAACTCACAAAAATCCTGAGAGGTTTTTCCACAGATTCAGCACAATGCTAAATGTTTTAGTGCATAACCATTAGTATTAACATTTAGTGCATAGAACAAACTGAACAAATTCTTACAGGAACTCTTATTTAAGAAAACAAAACTGTAAACATACCAGATGTTACAGTTTGTACCTCAGGAGTTTGTTTCTCAAACCATGTACTCGAGCTGAGGCCTGGTCTGGACTGATCTTCATCACCACTCTCTGAAGAAACTCCAACGAATACTTCATGTCATTTGGATACTTGAGATTGATACAGTAGATGACACCCATAATCATAGCAAAGCCAACTGTCACATCTTTAATATTGTGAAGCACAATAGTCTCCTCCACCACAACTGCCACGTCGAAGACCTCGTGTGGGATGGCCCCCTGTTCACTACCTTCACAGGCAATCAGAAGACCGACCTGCATCCCCTTCATGGCATCATCCAGAATATCAGCATGAGCCTTAAAAATAGAAAAGAAATAATGACATTTGTGTGTAAGTAAAGAATGTAAATACTCAGTTATTTTTAAACTGCAAGTTTTTATGCTATTGTGAGGTTTAACAATCTGCATGTTTTGACACTTGTGGGGTTGTATGATGCACTTCTGTTCAGTCAGAATAACCTGACACACTCCCAGTTTGACAAAGCATAGAGCATAATGGCAATGAAACAGGCCACTGTTGTGGATGAGGCAAACATCCAGAAGAATTAGACATTGAAAATAAGTCCAACCTGAAAAAAAAGCCTGTTTATGTGTACATATTCAACATATTTTCAGCACTTTACTTTGTCATCAGGTAGTCCTCCTTTTTGACAAACTTTTTTCATCCACAGAACTTGTATTTTCATGCACATGAGCACAGTGTATGGCAGATTAAAAACCCCCATTGTGAAGTGCTGAAATTATTCTAAAAATGTAGGACACTAGAAATGTTTCCATTCTAATGTATTTTTTTTTATCATCAAATTCTTAAAATGTCAAAAGAAATTAAGGAAAATGCAAATCAGGCATGTTTCCATCAAGTGGCTTTGAGCAAAATCAATCATGATAGACAAAGTAATTACATCAGAATTTGATGTTATGCATGGCTGTAGTAAACAGGAAGTAATGTCTCTTAAAGGAGAAGTTCGGTTTTTAACACTTTAAGCCCATTTTCTGTAGTGTCCAGGATGAAATCGAATGATCGACACCAAAAGTTTGACAATTGGTCCTGTCTCTGCTTTTTGGCTCATTTAGAATCCCCCCCTGGCTGCTTTAGAATGGCTTCCATAGAGCATGTCCGATAATGTCCTTAAAACAACCTTAAACGTTCTTTTTTTAAAATATGCTACTCACCGTGTCGTCAGCGCTGTTCAATGACGTTCCAAAAAAAGTTTCGTAAAGAAAAAACGTTCCTGTAGTGTTTTATTTAGCATTTTGTAAATCCCATTGAGTTCTGTAGGAATAGTCAATATTCCGCTGCCACCGGAAACGGAAATGGGGCCTGTTTACACAGTTGTAGTCTTTTCGCTTCACTCTGTGTACTCCGACGTCGAGGTGCTAACGTCTCTGTTAAACACTTTAAAAAACTCTGAAAATGGAATACGAAAGGTGGATTCTTGATTCTCGACGTCGGAGTACACAGAGTGAAGCGAAAAGACTACAACTGTGTAAACAGGCCCCATTTCCGTTTCCGGTGGCAGCGGAATATTGACTATTCCTACAGAACTCAATGGGATTTACAAAATGCTAAATAAAACACTACAGGAACGTTTTTTCTTCACGAACTTTTTTTTGGAACGTCATTGAACAGCGCTGACGACCCGGTGAGTAGCATATTTAAAAAAAAGAACGTTTAAGGTTGTTTTAAGGACATTATAGGACATGCTCTATGCTAGCCATTCTAAAGCAGCCAGGGGTTGATTCTAAATGAGCCAAAAAAGCAGAGACAGGACCAATTGTCAAAATTTTGGTGTCGATCATTCGATTTCATCCTGGACACTACAGAAAATGGGCTAAAAGTGTAAAAAACCGAACTTCTCCTTTAAGGACTAAAAATAAGTTTTTGCAAACACAAATGCTACAAAAAGACTTTTAAGAAATGATATCAAGAAAGAGGAATAATTAAATATGTAAACAGTTTTTGTAATAACATTTGTTAGTCTTACATCACACATCCTGATGACAGTTGATGGATCTTCCCCAGATATGTAGCGTGGCAAACCAAGCAGAGCAGCAGCCCTTCTCCTTTCATTCGTGTCCTGTAAGAGATAAGACATGCAGTAAGATGAATATATTTTAACAAAAATAACAAATTATGCCTAGTTTTCTAGCCATCTTCAGTTCTGCTTACATCTTTTGCAAGGCAGTCCAAAATGTCTTTGAGTGGCTGCTTCTTCCCAGATTTGGTTGCTGCCTTGTAGACCTCCAGCAGTCTCAGAACCAGGCCATCAAGTCCGTCAACAAAAGATTTCAGAAGGTCTGTGGTGACGATTCTTGTAAATTCTGCCCTAATCTGAGGTGATAGAATATAAAACTCATCAGGACACAGTTAACTCAGTATTAAATCACTAAATCTCTTGGTGAAACTAATTCAGATGTGCGATTACCTGTCTCTCATGGAACAGAGCAGGCCATCGGGACATGAGCTCTGTGATGTGTGGTTGATCTCCTACAATGTCTTTCCTACGCTGAGAAAATGTAGAAACCATCAAATCCTCAATCAGCTGATGATTTGGGTCTTTCTTCTGCATTTCAGCCTCCATTATCTTGCGCTTCACCTCCATGTTTTCAGGACTCTGTCCTTCAGGTGGATCAGGACAGTAGTTCACCTCCCCCTTCTTTGACTTTTTGACAGTTTCCCCTTTTGAACTTCCAGATTTTCGTTTGTTTATGACCACCTCAGGGCATCCTGCTGAGCTTAATTTATGCCTGTAGTTTCCCATTTTGAATTTCAGACTGTGAAACCATGAGTACCATCCCTTTTCTGACCCTGGGTCTCGCAGACAGGGATGCCTTTCCACCAGTGTTTTGGCCACATTTTCATAGTGTTGCCTGTCAGGATAAGCAGTAAT
Source organism: Cyprinodon tularosa (assembly GCF_016077235.1). Classification (NCBI taxonomy): domain Eukaryota; kingdom Metazoa; phylum Chordata; class Actinopteri; order Cyprinodontiformes; family Cyprinodontidae; genus Cyprinodon; species Cyprinodon tularosa. Next base: position 920,667 of record NW_024039075.1, read on the forward strand.
CTTTGACATACAGTCTGCAAGTGTGTCAAGGATATTAGTCTTCAAAGTTTTAGAAATCACCATCACAGATCCATCCTTAGCATATCTACAATTAGCTTCTTTCAGTTGCAGCTCCACATCATGGGAAAACTTTGGAATCGGGAAGGAGTCAGGCCATTTAACAAAATCTGCACTACTTGGAGAAGAGAGGCTTCCAGTGTCCAGTGTAGAATCCGTGGAGTCATCAGCTGTGAACAATACTTTCAAAGTTGCACGGTCAACAGGAAGGTCTTTGATGTCCGTTAGGTTGCACAACTGATTATTGAAATCAGGATCCTCAAACTGCAAAATGAATCCTCCTCTTAAGGCAAGGTTGGTTCGTAACACCTGGTACAGTTTCTCAACACTTGAGGGGATGTCTTCAATTGAAAGACGCCTGATTTCACTTTCTGAAACTATGACACGCAGCAGCATTGTAGACAACTTAGACCTGAAAAATAGAAAAATTTGCACGTTAAGAATAAGAGCCTCTGGTACAGTGACAAGACACTACATTCATGAGGAGACGAGACAAAATATTGGATTAATGATAACACAAGGTTTTACAATTTAAAGGAATCATCACTGACTAAATGGGGGCTGCACTTTAATAGTAAAAAAAAATGTTTACTTTATCAATTAACTTAACTTGTTACTCAATATAACAATAAGATTAAAATAAATCTATGAAAAAACAAAACAAAAAAGTATTTTAACATTAAAGATAATCAGTAACAGCATTGTGGGGCAAGGCAAATCTTTGAAATTCAAAGATCTGCAAAAATTAAAGGGGGGGAACCATATATTTCAGCTGCCTGAAATAATCTGTTCCCCCTCCATAACAGGGGAAAAAATTTATTTACATTCAAGTCTTTAACTGTGCTTATTCCCCTCACCACCAAGAACAAATCCTGCGGATTATTTCAGGCAGCTGAAATAATCTGTTCCCCCCCCTTTAATTTTTGCATATAACCAGTAAATATGACCAAATCCACAGGATTTGTTCTTGGTGGTTAGGGGAAGAAGCACAGTTAAAGACTTGCAGGTAAATTAATTTCTTCCCCTGTTATGGAGGGGGAACAGAATATTTCAGTAAGCTGAAACATCCATTCTCTCCTCTCCTCCCATATCTTTGGGAAATAAAGAGCAACTGTTTCCAATTTCTCTAAAATTGATATGTGTGATGTGGTATACTATAAATGTCCTTAATCCAGTAATCTGTCATATTTTACATTAGAAGGTGATTAACCAGAAATTCTTCTCTCATCTTCACAGGACGTCTTAATTTGTGTGCCCTGCTATCAGCCAGTTTCCATCCTCTTATATCAGCAATGAAAAATTAAAAATACACTACGTGTTGTTGTGTTCGGTGACTGACGTTTATTTCTGTCAGGCTGAAGGGACAAAAGTTGGAGAAATACAGATTCTCTTTGCGTTTAAAAAACAAAACAAAACAGCGTAAGAGGACCTCATTAATGTAATTATTTTACAATTTTTTAAAAAGAGCAACCGATTAAAATGGATGATACAAAGTTGAGATGATTATATGAGCTGTTTTTACCGAAAAATAATCAGGAGCGCCTTGAGAATGGACAGATCCGCCCCTCTGGCTGCAATGCGCGCTCCCGACAAAGCGGGAACAGATTTTCACGGGGAAACAGAATTTCGCACAAGACCGGCAACCAGAAACGGGACACAGGTGCCCGCCAACACATTAAACAAAGGACACGGGTTACTGACAAGAAACACGACTAAATACAGACGCACAGCCTTTCCCGAAGCCGCTAACTCACCTGCAGTCAGCACGTCAATGCAAAACTTTGACCAAGCGCCACATATGTGTTTCTGAGGAAGTGTACGATACCAAAATCGTGGTAGCTGCTTGCATTTTCTCTTAAGAAAAGTTCATAAGCACAACCGAGTAGCATACTGCGTTTAGCTAGGCTCAACTGCATTAACTAACTCCTGCCCTCGACAATTAGCAAGCTGTTGTTTTATGTACTGTGTTTAAACATGTAACAGAGAACCTTTAGCTCTTAACATATTTTAAAAATGGGTGGCATTATCAAAAAAAAAGACAAATGAATCTTACCTTATTTCTATGACTCCAGCTCGCTTCGTATTTCCAAAAAATGTCCCGCAGAATTTGAACGCCTTTTGTACTGAGGTCTTTGAAAAATGGTATTCATCCACGACTTCGCTTTCGACGTCCTTAATGTGGTCAGGTGGTGTTCCTCTTCTTCATTTAATATGCAGTTCTAACTGGGATGGATAACTTTATAAAGTCTGACAAAATCTTATATCATATTTAGTCCCTTATCAGATAAAGAGCGAATTTCCGGCACTATTTGGGTCTCGCATTAATATTGCCAGCGGTGATCAGTTTTTATAAGATCCGGTTACCTTTTTTCAAACTCAGATTGTCAAGTTATGTTCAGACATTTAAATTTATGTTTCACTGAACTGACTCACATCCTCGAGTTGAAATGCCAGTAACTCAGAAAATTAAGTTGAAATTACAAAACTCATTATGTTAATTGGAAGTAATTTATAGAAAAACGTTATGATAACTAATTGAGAGTATGACTTTTAACAATGTAGGCCTCTCTTGAACACAGAGATATTCATCTCTACGAGAGTGTTCTGCCACCCTGAGGAGGAATCTCAATTCAGCTGCAATTTTTGTGACCAAGATTTCTGTTTTATCAGTGGGGGTACAAGAAAAAATAACAAACCCTTTAAACCAAGAGCTTTGTATGCATTCACCACAACAGACAGATGAAACGTCTGAATTATGGCAGTTGCTACAGCGATCCATGTATGAAACTGCCTCTACAACATGTTCTCAGTGGGAGTGACAATGAGTTGTTTTAAAAGTTCCTGGTACAGCCTGTCATGAACCCCGCACATCAGTTACTGACGAGAGGGGTATCCCTGTCGTGTCGATATCTGACCCACAGGGGACTTGACCAAATGTCAAATTGTGACGAGTCTGCAGTGAGAATGAGTTGCTCTCAGCTCTGTGAAGGGAGTACGTAGACTTGAACTCCTCTTTGACCTGAAGAAGGAAAGCTACACGTTTTTAGTCAAGAACTATGAGCTTGGACTTGGAGAAGTACCTACAAATCCTGTCCATGCACTACAATGAGTGTTAACAGTGCTATGGAGATATACCAAAGGTTTTGTTTAAAGAAAGGATATCTACTAATGGGTTCATTTGAACATATTTAGTGTGTGTGTATGTGTGTATATATATATATATATATATATATATATATATATATATATACACACACACACACACACACACACACATACATATATATACACATACATGTATATATATAAACATACATACACTAAGTGTCCCGCTGTCTTTACAGACAGGGAGAAAGAAATACCAATGATACTTCTCCAGACATTTTTAATTTTTTATTTGAAGGGAGCTTTTCACAGATTCTCTTTTGTTGAAGCTGAGGAAAAGCAGTTAAACTTTTCATGCTTTGATTAGTGGAGCTATGACAACATCACAGGACGATTTTTTGGCACTAAACATTAATTGCCATTAACTTTACTGTGTGTACTTGTGTTTTGGCACTTTCACTACAGATTCTCTAAAATAGGCCTTTGTTCGGCACTCGAGAGACAGGACAGAGTTATTAACCTTTTAAAGGCAGACGATAGGGACAGGCTGTTTTTGGTAATAGGCCAAAATCACTTGTCATGAAAGATTTCTTCTGGGAATGATATTTTGAAGACCATATCACTGGCCTAGATCTAAAGCACACATCTTGTCAAACAAAGATGTTGCCTAAGTTCTAAGTCTATCATTAAAATTAAACCAAATACTAAACGCAAGGATAAAGCAACTATGACAACAGTGAATATAAATGAAAGAAATTTGTTAAATTGTTCTAACTCCAATCAAAAATATAATTATCTGTTTTAAGAAGTTTGAAACTGAATGAAGCAGTTGAACCTGTTTAATAAACACTTCAAAATCAGGTTCTTGATGTTTCCGAATTTACTAAACACTGTTCAATAATGAATCCCCTAGTGTGAGTGCTTAACACTTTCTCCTGCAAATATAGTATTACCAAGAATCATCATTATCTACTTGAGGGAGGAAGGCGTCATGGACAATTCTCTACAAAGGAACTATAAAGCATTTTTTTCCAAAACCAAGCTTTCCTAACCTGAGTTTAACAATTCTGTAAGACTTGCTGCAATACACCATAAAGAACCTGACCTGTTCAGAACACAGCCGACCAGACCCCGTTTCAAACCTCAAAGAGATCGTAACACACATAACCCACAGAGATATACACCCAAGAAAGAACCATGATGCCTTTGGGACATCATTGATTTTTTTTTATGGTTTACCAGAAACAACAGAGTAAAAAAAAAAAAAAAAAACCCATGACAGTGGGAGATTGAAAGTAAGAAAGGGAGCAATAGATGGTTTGTTGGTACTTGTCAGGTGTGTGGAACAAGCTACCCACTGTGAAGCTGTCCTTTTCAAACATCTGTTTACTCGCCCATATAACATTTCTCCATCCATTCACACCTCATTTATGCTTACTGCCATCATTACTCTAACATTTAGGAAATCGGCAAAGGACTTTACATTTCACATAAAAAGATGCAGCTAAAAGATTCATAACCTAAAATCACCTAAAAATCTGATAAATACCATTTCTTTTAAGAGTTTCAAGCAGCCTAGCAGATTATGAGGTAAATAAAGAGAAAAACACGGTTTATTCTACTGCAACAGGTATTTGGGGAGGGGGAAAATCACTTGAGGAAAGTTTGTCTTTTTTAAATTAGATGCTACACTTCAGTTCTTACCAGATAAAATTACTTTCTGATTAGTTTGATAAATGTTTATTAATGTGAACTGATATTGATTACCTGGTTTGTATTTTTGCTAAACACGTTATCAGCAATAATCGGCCAATCTCGTCAGGTTATATGGACCTTAATTAGTTGGCAAGCAGCAGATTAATTATCCGCTAATGGTTGATGTAGTGTTAAAGATGCTGATGTTCGTTTAAGTGATCTAAATATTTCAGCATATTCCACAGCTGTTATAGAGTCTTCATCCAATACACACTTGTTCTAAAAGCAGAAGAGGGAAGGCTGTAAATTGATGTTATTAAAATCAATGAAATGTGTAAGTCAGACTGGTGAGGCAAAATAAATTGGTAGCTATTTTCCATGCATTCTCCTGAGAGTTTACAGCAGGCTTTTAGCTAGCAAGGTGTATTTCAAGCCATGTTTTTGGGATGTATGGCTTTGGTACGTCCCAAATAATATTTTAAGGTTATTTTAAGGTTCTTGATGAACTGACTTCACAGGCAATGTTTTGAGGTGGACTTTTCTGCATAAAAATATTATAAAACTACTTTTTATCAACTAAATACAGCAAATATACCTAAGCCACTCTTTGCCATTGAACACAGGAGCAGCAGAAGCATCAGACGCATCTCTACACATCTGGACGCGCCTCAGGAGCATCAAAGATGCTCTTGTCTGACCTTAATGTGTACAAGCAATAGAAAATGAATCAGCAGAATTTTTTTTACTGCTCAAATCACGGTGTGAATGTAGCATTACATTTTTTGATTGTTTGAATTAACCTATGAAACATATTCTACCTAAAAATGATGTCATGTCTTCCATATCAAATTTCCACCTCTAGTCAAGCACACATAGTTCCCATAATCAGGACAAAAGTAGTACTGTTACAAAGGCAAAAAGTTAGCTGCATTCCTCAACATGCAGGAAATAGCATTTCAGAGAGTCTAAATTTCTGGATTTTACGGCGGAGGATAACCCAGACGCCCTAAGCTGTGCAAAGCCTAAGATGTGATATACCAAGGTGTACACCCTATGTAATATTCCAAACTAAAAGCCCGGTTTATGGAGTTACTTTTGTCTTCCCGGAAAGTTCCCACCAATTTGAGGAGGTGCAACAGTTGCTCCAGAAACATAATCATTCCATAATGATGTTAGAATAAAGTTCTGTGCTTACTATAGGGGGGCTTCTATGGCAGAAATCTTTCACAGTAACCACTGTATTTTTTATTCGAGCCATTCTCAACCCCATAATTTCCACTGCCAGAATTAGGGTGCAAAAAAAATCTAGAAAATGGCCCCAATAGGTGCAAAGAACTTTCTTGAATAATTGAATAAGAGTATACAGAGTTTAATTTTCCTCAAATTAAAGCTATTTATTGAGCAGTATCTAGATCTGATATAGCGTCTGCAACGTAAAAAGGCTGTAGGCAAAAGGCAAATACACTAGCACACATGTAGGTGTTCTAATCACTGCATGAAAAGTGAGATTTTCGTCCCCGTAAACCCCCGTAAACTCCCGCAGATCTGCCTGATTTTCGTCAGTTTCCGACAATTTGCAACCCGTGCTTGTCCGCGTTTGTCGTGCCACAAATTGTCGAAAACGTACCGTGACGTATGTGGAGAGCGATCAGCTGTACTAATGGCCCTAATTAGCATATGAATGCAGCAAACCCGCACGGCTGGCCAAGTCTGGCTTGAATAACCTACTCAGTATTGGCTGAAACCACTATTCTCAAACAAGTAAAATCGCTCGTGATTGGCAGCAAAACCACACGTGGCCACGCCAGGCTTTAATTTTCTTACTGAGTATTGGACGGAACCACTTCTTTTTAAACAAGTAAAGTCGCCCGTGATTGGTTGGCATATATATATATATTTACATATAAATTTACATATATATATTTATTCATATATACATATACATATATATATATATATATATATATATATATATATATATATATATATATATATTCATTCATATATTTATTCATTCATATGGTGTGTATTTATGTTATCCTACACTACTACACAATTATTATGCTACCATCAAGGACATGAATGAATTTATACAGGAAATGAACATTTGCAGGAAGCTGTTTATGCAAAGAAAGAGCTTTATTAAAACACACACAACTATATACAACGCGTATCCAAACACATGCGTTTCTAAAAATTAAAACTCCGTGAACGGTCCGTTTGCTTCCTCGGGGTTGGAGGTAACTGGCAGCATTCCCTCCGAGGCAGGTCCGATGTGCAGACGCCTAGTGTGCGTGGCCCTGTACTTCGGCATCGCTTCTAACCGGGACTGCAGCTTAACACAGAGTTCAGAGGGATCCGGCCTACGAAATGGCGGCGACCGTACAATCCATCCAGAGACACCGCCGAGGAAGGCGGACTTCCAGAGTTCCACTTCCTCATCTGCTAGCACACTCTGCCTCGCCTTCAGCAGCTGGAAAAAAAAAAACAATGAATCAGCGCACTGCGTATGGACACAACACATCTATCAATGCACCTGAAAAATAGTCACCAAATAAAGTCTTACCCTCTTTCTTCTGGCCCGACTCCGAGCAGATAGCCTCCGCACGCAGCGTGTTGGCTGGCTGCGTATATCTGAAGCTCCTGCGTACCGTCTGAAAATACGTCTTACAGGCAGCTGGAAAACAATTAAATGAGAGTGGTATGAATAAAAAATCAAACGCAAGTCACAGTAACAAGGAAGGAGAAAACATTAAAACAAGTCACTTACACACAATGTCGTCTTTATCAACATCGTGCAAATCTGGACTTGCCGAGATGGGAGGTCTGTGAAAACAAATGTAAAGCTATGATCGGTATCTACAGTATCCGTATCCATTGCCTTTTACCGCAGAATGAAAGCATATTCTTTAAATCTTACCCTTGCTCTGGTTCATAGCGCCTGCAATTAGTCTCCGAGTTGTTAAGACGGCGTACTGCTACCTGTAAATCACAAAAAATACACTTTAATAAAGCTTGTTCTAGCAAGGCTACTATTAGCCGCTATTAGCCGTAGCTCAGGCTAGGCCGCTTTTAGCTTAGCAGGCAGTAATCGAACATATATTTACCGCTAGCATCTCTTCTTTGAGTTCGTCTTATTCGATGCAGAGTCGCCATCGCGTCCAAGAGGAGTTTTACCCCGAAATCCAGAAGCTCCAGACCGCTGCACAAAGCAAAGAATCCATCCTCCACTGTGGCTGCAGAGCTCCGCTCTGAGTTTCTAGGAGATGGTACAGAGCATGCGCGAGATGTACCAGGGTGTCCGCGGATCAATAAAAATAATTAAAAAATCATTCTTTTTTTTTTTTTTTTATCAAGGCCTTAATTGGCACTAAAATTATATAAATATGTTTATCGAAGTATTTATAATTCTTTAATAAAAAATGCTTATAAAAACAATTTCGTCAGATATATTATATCCCTCCAGGCGGAGAAAAAGCTAGAGGATATATATATACGTATATATGTGTGTGTGTGTGTATGTGTGTGTGTTTACATACATACAGGAGTCATGGAACTCTGCTTGCAGCTCCTTCATATTTCATGTACACTAATAACTTGTGTACATGGTTCTTGATGATGGCATTAAAATCATTTCAAATAGCATTAAAATAGCATTAAATTAGAGTCACTCATTCCTGTATGAACCCTGTGAGCGCTTAATTTAATATGACATATTAAAAAAATCCCACCATCATCCAGCATATGTTCAGTTTCTGCCCAAATATATATATATATTTTTGTAGATTTTTGTAACGGGGATAAGGATAATTCAAAACTGCTTTTTTTTTAATGAACTTGTTCACTACTTCCAAACTCAGCATCTCTTTTCATTCCTGTAATAAGAAGTTTCTTTTGAATGGATTTGATTAAAGTTTAAGTCCCTCGGTATAAAATAAATATTTTGATGGAGATGAGAAATCTGCTTCCTCGTTGGTGAATAACCAATAGTTTGGATCCAATCATTTAAATAAACGGTGTTAGTTTTTTTTTTTTTATATATATATATATATATATATATATAAGAATTGTGCTATAATTTCTAGTCACCGATCTGTTGCTGCTATATTTTAATTTGACGAACCGGAATTTGTCGATGTTCTTTTTCCTGTTTGGTGCGATTGCAATTGCGGATCTTGACCTGGCCGGACCTTATGACCACAGTGTACCAATCTTCTGATGGCTACTTCCAACAGGATAATGCGCCATGTTATAAAGTGAATCATCTCAGACTCATTTCTTTAAACTTTTCCACTTAAGTAATTGTGAATTGAGCATATTGACAGACAACATTTTATTTTTTATCTTAAATGCAATTTTTTTTTTTTTATAATTACTGCTCTAAATGTATTGCTCTGTCAGCTAAAGATCTGTTTTGGTCTCTATACTTTAATTAAATAAATCAATTCAAGCTAAAATGTAAGAGGCTATACTAAGCCTGATCTCTTTGTATCAGAGAATTTCTTACCCAGAAAGATGTCACTTGGGGTAAAACCCCCCCTGCAACCCTGGTTTGCATTTGTATAGCTCACAGCATGTTCATTTACATGTTAAAGCCTCCCCTAGAATTCCATGGGGGGGAGGCATGGGGGGAACACTGCCTAAGAGAGTCCACGTCAATTTCTGACAATTTACGGGAGTTTTCGGCGAAGCCTGCAAATTGTCGTAAACTGCCGCTAACCTGAAGTTCCACGACAATCTACAGTGCCGCATATTGACGAAAATCCCACTTTTCATGCAGTGTTAGATATTGTATTTTCATGGCCTAGTTTACCTGACAGGATGTTTACATAAATCTGTTTTTAGGCTTTGCACAGATAAGATTTTTTTATTTATGGAGGAACAGCTCTACCGTATATAAAATAAATAAATAAATGCTCAATCAATAAATAAATAAGCATTCAATTAATTGCCCCCAAAAATACAATGAATAAATATGTAGGTAGAAATAAAATTATATGGTGAGACATAAATATACAGGTGCTGGTCATAAAATTAGAATATCATGAAAAAGTAGATTGATTTCAGTAATTCCATTTAAAAAGTGAAACTTGTATATTATATTCATACATTACATACAAACTCATATATTTCAGATGTTTATTTTGTTTAATTTTGATGATTACAAATGACAACAAATGAAAATCTCAAATTCATCATATCAGAAAATTAGAATATTGTGAAAAGGTTCAAAATTGATGGCCCCTGGTGCCACACTCTAATCAGCTAATTAACTCAAACCACCTGCAAAAGCCTTTAAATGGTCTTTCAGTCTAGTTCTATAGGCTACACAATCATGGGGAAGACTGCTGACTTGACAGTTGTCCAAAAGACGACCATCGACACCTTGCACAAGGAGGGCAAGACACAAAAGGTCATCGCTAAAGAGGCTGGCTGTTCACAGAGCTCAGTGTCCAAGCACATTAATAGAGAGGCGAATGGAAGGAAAAGATGTGGTCGAAAAAAGTGTACAAGCAAGAGAGATAACCGCACCCTGGAGAGGATTGTGAAACAAAACCCCTTCAAAAATGTGGGGGAGATTCACAAAGAGTGGACTGCAGCTGGAGTGAGTGCTTCAAGAACCACCACACACAGACGTATGAAAGACATGGGTTTCTGCTGTCGCATTCCTTGTGTCAAGCCACTCTTGAACCACAGACAGCGTCAGAAGCGTCTTGCCTGGGCTAAAGAGAAACAGGACTGGACTGCTGGTGAGTGGTCCAAAGTCATGTTCTCTGATGAAAGTAAATTTTGCATTTCCTTTGGAAATCAAAGTCCCAGAGTCTGGAGGAAAAGAAGAGAGGCACTTCATCCACGTTGCTTGAAGTCCAGTGTAAAGTTTCCACAGTCAGTGATGGTTTGGGGTGCCATGTCATCTGCTGGTGTTGGTCCATTGTGTTTTCTGAGGTCCAGGGTCAACGCAGCCACATACCAGGAAGTTTTAGAGCACTTCATGCTTCCTGCAGCTGACCAACTTTTTGGAGATGCAGATTTCATTTTCCAACAGGACTTGGCACCTGCACACAGTGCCAAAGCTACCAGTACCTGGTTGAAGGACCATGGTATCCCTGTTCTTAATTGGCCAGCAAACTCTCCTGACCTTAACCCCATAGAAAATCTATGGGGTATTGTGAAGAAGAAGATGCAATACACCAGACCCAACAATTCAGAAGAGCTAAAAGCCACTATTAGAGCAACCTGGGCTATCATAACACCTGAGCAGTGCCACAGACTGATCGACTCCATGCCACGCCGCATTGCTGCAGTAATACAGGCCAAAGGAGGCCCAACTAAATACTGAGTGCTGTACATGCTCATACTTTTCATGTTCATACTTTTCAGTTGGCCAACATTTCTATAAATCCTTTGTTTTTATTGGTCTTCAGTAATATTCTAATTTTCAGATATGATGAATTTGGGATTTTCATTTGTTGTCATTTGTAATCATCAAAATTAAACAAAATAAACATCTGAAATATATGAGTTTGTATGTAATGTATGAATATAATATACAAGTTTCACTTTTTAAATGGAATTACTGAAATCAATCTACTTTTTCATGATATTCTAATTTTATGACCAGCACCTGTATGTATCACTTAATTAGCTTCTTTATTTTTTCACCTTCTTTTGTAAACAGTTTCATTTGTTACTTGAATCGACTGTTTAATTGAGGTCTGAAGAAGTTTTCTCTAAGGGAGACCCTAAAGAAATAAGATGCCTTTTGTAGGGTTTTGTTTCCCTAGAGATGTCCATTGAATGCAAACTCATAGCCATGTCTCCATCTGTAGAACAATACACAGTACCTTTCATTTGGTTCTAATAACAGCAGATTGTTTACTAGTTTGTCTATTAGTAATTACTTCAGTTTTTATTTTAATATGCTGACCATAAAGCAATGTTTACACTGTGTTATGTCATTGGCTGATCTTTAATAAATGTTTTAACCAGTGTTTCAGACTCATTTTGAATTTACATTAGGTTGGTACAACGTTAAGTAGCTTCTGATGTAGTTAAGCTACTGTTAACACATTAGTGTAACTTAGCTTGCTATAATTCTTTAGGTGGTAGCTTTGGTGTAGTGAAGCTTAATTTATTGTTGAGTAACTGATAGCTTAGCTCACTACAATGGACAAGTAGCTTGCCCAACACTGGATCTCACCTAGTGGGAGATAGAAGATTGATAACACTACTTCTAGAGGGGCATTATTATCACAGGAAAGGTATTAAGGTGAGACGCAGGTGCTGAGTGGCAGATGTGTGAGATTGACTGTCAGAGAGGCAGCTTTGCAGCATTTGCACAAGAAGAAACTATAGAAAGAAAAAGTTCCCCATCAGAGATCTATGGACTGAGCTGCACTAAAGTGAGCATTATTGAATTGAGTTATTGAAATAAATAAACTTTCAGTTAAAATTCTAAAAAGAGAAGAACCTGCAATTCTATGTATTTTTATTATATTTGTTGAATCTTTTAGGATAACTTGAGGGATTACATATTAAAAAGATCTTTCCGTACTTATTCTAGAATGTTCTGTTATGGGCATTGTCATTTTAAAAAATCCTCTATGTTTGACATGATGCTTGAGTATTTTCTCAAACAAGATAGAAAAAAATGATAGCTATCCTCTGAATCCGTTGTAAGATCTATTCTGTCTTCTTCCTCCATAAATCTATTTATGGTCTGTTTTTGTTGTTGTTGTTGTTGACTATGTTCTTTATTGGTGGGTAGGAAGGGAAAGAGTCTGTTATAATCAGCTGATTTCTTCTAAAGCATTTTCTGTGGCACATAGCTTTATAAAAAGCACTAATAAGCCCTATTTAGCTAAATCCACCAGAGTTTGTTTCCTCCTCTTGGTCCTGATCTTTTGTGCAGGTCTGATTTAAGCCCAGCAAAATCTGGTCCAGACCAAATAACTGGATGGAGTCTAACTTGCTGAAATGGTCTGATCCACTTCCATTTGGACTCTGGTGCAGGTTGCTTCAGGAATCATTACAAACTGGCCTCAGTCTCACCCAAATTCAAAAAGCTCACAGCTTTTGGGCTTAGCAAGCTACTGGTGTAGTAAATGTAGTACGGAAACTATACCTGACCCACCTTATGTTGCCTAGCAACATCGCTACCAGAAGGTGTTGAATCTTCTTGGGTGGTATAAGGTAGGTAATGAGGTCTTTGAAGACAGTAATACTTTAGTTAAATACTGTTTATAAATGTCTGTATTTGATTGTAAAACTGAAATACAAAACTATGATAAATCTTAAAAAATATTCAAGGACAATTACATTTCAAAGCATATATTTTTCTTTGAATAACTTTTTATCTGATCAGTAAAAGAAAACCAGAAATAACCCAAATTGAACAAAGAAGAAAGTTATTGTTTAAAAAACAGCATTTTTTAAACTATTTTAAAAAATGCATTCCGTGTTCGGCAGTTGGGATTAGAATGTTCGATAACACCTGGCATGTGATGTCACAAAGAGACTGCTGATGACATCACAGACTTTGGAAGGGATCTGAGCCCAGTGTTCTTATCTGTTCCAGACCTTCATCGAGACAGATCGCTCTTGAGAAGCACGTTCGAATCTTAGCGAAACCAGCCAGACATCGTTCTCAGATATCACACGCCTTTTAGGTCGATATTCTGATTGATAGAAAGTTAGCCATGGAGCAAAAACAGATTGTTTTTGGAAATGAAACCTCTCCAGCTAAACTTTCATGGGAAGACATGGTGGACCTCCCCATCCAGGTCGACTATGAGGCCATTATTTTCCCAGCTGAAGATGACAGCTCTGTCACCAGCGAGCTGCATCTCAGCCAACCAGAAGACGGTCCAGAGATCCAAGGGGAAACCGTTTCTTCTGCTACTATTGAGGATCCCCCCTTAATGGAGGTTCGGCTGAATTCATCTCTCGCTGCTGAATCTACGTCTCACAACTCAAACCAGGTCCAGCAAGCATGTCAGCCATCTCTGCGGTTAGAAGAACCAAAGACTCACCCCAGTGCGGGTCTTTCTTCTGAGGCACCGTACTCACACCATCATGGTAAGTGTTTTGTTGGTCAATACAAACATGCAGATTGGCCACATTTTGATAACCCAGTTCATTATGTGTCTCCCAAACCAGATAAAAACAAGAGAAAGCCATGGCACACCGGGGCCAACAGGAAAACTGATGTTGACCGCCCCAAGTTCTATCAAAGCAACAGGATGCCACGCCATGCATCAGCGGTTACGATGATACCTCCCTCGATGTGCATCGAAGAGGCTCTCAAACACATCAACGACCTCACTCAGCAGGTTACTGCTCTAAAAACAGAGCTGCACGAGAGGACTTGTGATCTGCATGAGGAGAGAGAACAAAGAATCGAGTTTCAGGTTGACTGCAAAGCTCAGAAGGAGCAAATCGCAGAACTGGAAAAAAGTTTAGAACGTGAACGTAGCATGAGACTCAAAAGTGAAGAGAAAGAGAAGAAGCAGGAAACATTCACTGTAACCCAGCCTACAGGTGCGTCAAAGTTACCACGCATTCCCACAGTTACAGTGTGCGTCAGTGTCCTGCATGAGCTCGCCTTCCTGAAGAGGCAGGCTGAGAAAAACGCCAGTAGAGAAGGGAGGATGGCAGAGGCTTTTGTAGAAGAACGAGAGCTGAGGCTCAAATATGAGGAACAGCTGAAGACTAAAACTGAAAATGACTCCAGACTCAAGGAACAGGAGGAACTGATCAACTCTCTGAAGAATCAAGTCTCACAGTTGACCGCAGAGTTGAAACTTCCTTTGAAAAAAGAACATCATGAAGCTTCCTCACAAACAGAGGAGTCCATGAAAACTGAAGCTTCCTGTCAAAAAGAGGCCCCCATGCAAAACAGGCCCCAAAGAAACAGATGTGATTCCACAGTTAGAGGCCCCCACCATGAAAACAGGAGACAGAATCCAAACGGAGGCTTCAACCCAAACCCAAGCGTCTACATAAATGCTGGCCATCATCTGCATACAAGCCACCATCGAGACGCAGGACTGTACATGAACCAAGGCCCCCCCACACATGGAAACCACCATCCGACCAGAGGCCTGCAGGCCAACAGAAGATTTCCTCCCTACAGAGGCTACTAGACAAACACAGGCCTCCAGCTTGAAAGTGTTTTCTGGCCTAAATAAAGGCAACAGCTTTTAATATGCACATTAAAAAAAGAAAAAAAAATGTTTGTTATTTCATTGCTTTGTTTCTACTGTAATCAGCTTTGCAAAGGTTATTCTGTTTTTCAACTGGGGCAGACAAAACATGATCTGATTTGTCTTCAGGAAGTTCATTCCTCCTAATTCTATAAATAATTTGGAGGGGATATGAAACCAAAAACTATTTTCATTTTTCAGAAAAGATTTGAGCCAATTCATTTTAATCATTCCGTCTAAACATTCAAAGTCTATTGCTTTAAGACCTCCATCATCATACTCTTTAACCATTGCTCCTTTCCTAATGTAGTGTGTCTTGTTTTTCCAGATAAAGTTGAAGTTAATTTGATTTATAGCTTTAATTGCATGTTTAGGAAGGGATATGGAATAAGCTGGATAGATAAATCTTGAGAGACATTCCATTTTTGTATGAAAGGTTCAACAAAAAATTGATATGTCACGTTGAGACCACAAATTTAAGTTAAGTTTACATTTATCTAAAATATTCCAACAGTTTAGTTTTTTCCAGTGATTTATTGTCTTTGGTGATGTGAACACCAAGATATTTCACAGCAGATTTAACAGGAATGTTATGAATGGCAGTCTGGGAAGAGTCGTGTATCGTCGCGTCTATCATGTAAACATGGCTTCATCCCCATCCGGACAGACATTTTTATGGAAAGCCAATAGAAGTTTGGGGCATGCAGGGAACAGACACGTCATACCCAGCATCATTTCTGCCAGTTGAGCGCATTGCTAGAAGATGTGTGGTTTATACATCCTCTGTGCATTTAAGTAAGACCAAAGAAAAGGTCCCTGTAGTCATGCCACTATGCACAGTAGTTGAGCTCTAGGAGACTGTGATCTCTGCAGACCCCTCATTCTGATTCTAATGTTGTTTGCATGGAATGCACATTTTACCAACTGATTCTGATTAAAACTAATTTTTGAAATAAATTATTTTGTGTATTTTTTTACATAACATTTGCCATTGCTAATGGCATACACAGTAATCTAGCGTACTTTAATTAAATAAATCAATTCAGGCTAAAATGTAAGAGTCTATACTGAGCCTGATCTATTTGTACCAGAGATTTTCTTACCTTTTAGAAAGATGTCACTTGGGGTAAAACCCCCCCTGCAACCCTGGTTTGCATTTGTATAGCTCACAGCATGTTCATTTACATGTTAAAGCCTCCCCTAGAATTCCATGGGGGGGAGGCATGGGGGGAACACTGCCTAAGAAAGTCCACGTCAATTTCTGACCATTCATGGCAGTTTTCGGTGTTGCCTGCAAATTACCGTGAACAGCCGTTAACCTGAACTTCCACGACAATCTACAAAATATGCTAAACTGTATAATATAATTTTTTTTTTTTAGATTTTTCATTGTTATTATAAGCATAAAAAAGCCAATAATTACATTTGTGATCATTGCAGTGCCACCAAACTTGTAGCACTTGTAGCACAGCACAGAATGCAGGCTGTGGGGATCAAACCAGGTACTTGCAACCTCAGAGCACAAGCGCACTGCTCTAACCTCTAATATATTAGCCTACACAGCCCCCTGGGCAGGGGCGGATCTAGAAAAATATCTATGGGGTGGCGAGGGGGGCAGGAATTTTTGAGGGGTGGCAACATATGGCATTTGTTTACACTGAATTTAATCACAGTTATCACAGTTTGGTGAGAATAGTATGTACAGTACTAGTGTTTCATGTGAAACAGTTCATATTAGAAATACATCGTACAATTTGATCTCATCTAATAGGAGATAAAAGAATGATAACACTGCTTCTAGAGCGGCATTATCACAGGAAAGGTATTAAGGTAAGACACAGGTGCTGAGTGGCAGATGTGTGAGATTGACTGTCAGAGAGGCAGCTTTGCAGCTTTTGCACAAGAAGAAACTATAGAAAGAAAAAGTTTCCCATCAGAGATCTATGGACTGAGCTGGAATAAAGTGAGCAGAACTACACAGTAGAAATAAATGGGTCAAGGCACCCGAACAAGGTACCAGACATCTATGTAATGTTTACTCTGAACACACATTTACCCCGTTTGTTCCTCATTAACTTGACATACAGCAGTTAAGGCAACATTAAAGGGACATTTCATGCATGTAGATCTGCTGTAGATCAAGGGTGTAACTTTGTGTTGAAAGTTGGTGAGGACGGCTCATAAGGAAAGGGAGCTACCTGCGCGACGCCTTTTTTTTTTGTTGGAAAGGATAAAGCCAAAAAAATGTGAATAACATTTATCAATTTAATGCTTACAGTTGAAAACATAACTGTTACAATATTCACTTATATATTTTGTGCAAAAAATATCACATAAATCTAAACAGACAGTACAAATCAAAGAAATCAAATAAATATATCAATTTTGTAGAACATTTATTGACAGTCAATTTTGGGTCACTTTTTGAAATTAATTTACTTTTAAACCAGGACTCGGACAAGATCTTATGGGACCTTAAGCAGAATATGATTAAGCAACTCCGTCTTTCTGTCAAGAACATCCACCAGCAGGGTATCAGTACTGATTTGATAGAATCTGGGAGAGCGGACTATGTTCAACCATCCATTTTCTTTAACCTTATCCCTCAGTGGGATCAGAAGGTGCTGGTGCATACCACGTTCTGGGTGAGAGGTGGGATCACCCTGGACAGGTCACCAGTCTGTCGCAGTATGTTCAACCAGCTTAAAAGTAATCGGTAATCAGATTTATTATTTGCACTTTTACTAAGTGAACTTTCTAACTCCCTTAAATCTGAAATTCCAATGCCAAAATTGTTTAAATCTTTTATCTTTGGACCCCCTGCAGAGTGACGTCACACCTGCAAGATCCTATCCTTACCTTCCTGCTAGATTGCAAAAAGCAGCTTGCTCATGAGTTGTCAACATAACACGCTAAATCTTAAATGTACGTGTACATATAAAAGAAAAAGGGGCGCAGTGCTTGCTACTGAATGGCAACACTATCAAAGTCAGGAAAAAGTTTTAAGTGAAGCCGGGATTAAAACAGTAGCTACAAGATGCTTCAAATAAAAGGTGTTCTTTATGTTCAACCTAAACACCAACTCCGATAGACCATCAGTAGAGCAGGTGTTTAAATGAATCAATCACTGCTGCGAAAGCTTATAGCAGTGAAAGCTAATATACCACAGCCATCACTTAATAAACGCAAATAAACAACCCTCTAAAAACGGAAAACTGTAATGGACTGAAAGTCCTGTTTTTTATGTGGGAAATTATTTGCGTGTGTTTTAGTATAATTCTGATATATTGGCGCTGTTGTCTGTTTCTATGGCAACGATACTGAATGTAGTGTAGCTTAGAGACCTGCATGGGTCGAATTTTATTGTAATCCAAAGGGGGGCCCAGAAGATAATCTTTGGGAACCACTGGATTAACGGCAATACCCCTGCCTTCCATCTGAGATTTTGACATTAAACCAAAACTTTGAAAGAAGCCCCAGCACAGACTCATTTAAAAGTGCCAAACACCTGCCTTCTTCTATCACTCACTGACACAAACTGCTGACATATTTGACCATGTCTAAATTGTCTAGTTTTGTTTGGTGGACATGCACACAGCAGCATTGTTAAGCCTTACTTGAGTCATTGTTGATCTGAGCCATGTCTTTAACCTCCTGAAGCACTAAAAACTCCTCTCTGCCTCAGCTGAAACACGGGTTCCCCAAAAGCAATTATCAAGCGTTTCCACTTATCAAAACCCCCGCTGATTCTGTTGTCATCTCTTGAGAAATGTACCACCCCATCAGGGACTTGCAAGAAATTTTAGCATGAAACATGTTCAACTGGGACTTCCCCCGGGAACATCCCCCAAGATGGCAGCACTTAGGAGGCTCCCGCAAAACCCCAGCAAATTTTCACCTAAAGCCCCATTTCAGAAAAAAGTATTTTTTCAAGATTTTAATAAAAGGGGGCACAGCTCGCCCTATGGAATTATTTGGAGGTTGGAAGATAAATATATGTTTAAGCCCGGTACCCCGCAGCTAAATAACTGCACCTCGTAAGCATCTTGTCGGAGATTAAAGCCATGGGATTAGATGTAATCCCCGGGGAACCCCGAGGATTTCGGCAGGAAAACAACAAAAAAGAGACTATTAAAGACGAGATTTCCCAAAATAAAACAAGACGGGACAAAGCAGAAACCGAATAGAAAAGCCGAGGACGGATCCAAACTACAGAAGGTAGGAAACGGAGATGCTAAAGCTACATTGAACTAGAAGATAACTAACAGATTTGGGGAGGCCGCCCAGAGAGAAAATTAAAAGGGATATAGGCGTTGCGAGGGGGGGGAAAAGGACTAATATGGCATCATTGTAGAAAGTACTCGGGGGGGTCTACGTTATCCCGAGGAGGAGGTCCGGATCTTCATTTGAAAGGGCGCCCGCTCCCTCGGCCCCGGGGCCGCGACGGGGCACCGCCACGCTCCACATAGTGAAGTTGGGATTTTTTTAAATCCAAAGACTCTTCCCCGCAAAGCTTGGCAGATGAAGGGGTTTTTAAATGGAGGAAAAAAAAGAAAACCTGGACCACGACTACCCGTTCGATTATTAAAAACGAAGAAATAGCTGGGGTCCCGGGGTTTTTGAAAGAAATCAAGCCCTTTTTCAGACCCTTTTTCCCTGCCAGGCTGGGGTAAAATACACAGCGAATCAAAGTGTATGACTCTGGGCAGATCGGTGGATGACCTGAGGAGGAAGGGTACGCTTTTAAATAAAAGAAAGACCGGGGTCTCTCATGGAGCGGTAAACAGTTGACTTGGACGAGAGGGACCGGGTCCAAAACCCAAAAAGGGGGCCTGACCCGTCAAAGACGCAAGTTACAAGGGGAGAAGCTTGCGCATTCAGGGGGGGCCTTCACCAGGTTTTTTCTGGGGAGTGAGGATTGGGTTTGGTTTATTTTAATTTTTTTTATTAAATTAACCATCGTTTTAAATATGGGTAATGATAAAAGGGAGGGTGAGTAAGCTGTGAATTTCTTAGGGGTTTTGGGGGTTAACTTCAATAAAAAGGTTGTAGCCACCAAAAGCACCACCTTCCCCCGATCAGGGGGAAGGCTTTTCTTAGCCCCCATCGGGAAATTGGGGCTATAATCAGACCCCTGCACGGGAGTCACATTTTGGTGTTCTGTTGTTATTTTTTTTTTAAAGGTTATTTTTTGTTTGGGTTTTTACCCAAATTTCTTTGTTCTTCCTTGTGGTGTGCAGAGAGGGGGAAGCTTCCAAACTTGTTTATTAAGTTGTCCACTTAGTTATTATTTACATGAAAGGGGGGCCCGAAAAAGATTTATCTCACTTAATAAAAATGGTGTACTCAACCCAATCAAACGTTGGAAAAGTTGTTCAGTTAAAAAGGGAAAAAAGTCCAGATAGATTCATCCAGGAATCAATCTGATAATTTTAAACATGCTAAACTAAATAAAATGGGTTTAAAAAACAGTCATTTCTCTTCCCTTTCCCTTGGAAGACGAAGGGGGGGGATTTTGTTGCCCAGTGCGGTAGATTTAAAATTAATCTAATACAAGGGATAGCAAAGGGGAGTAGTTATGAAAATTTAGGAAAATCCAGGTGTTCTGTAAGTCTTTTATTTTAAACCGTACCCCCAGGCATGACTGGTCTTCTAAAAAACTGTCTTTGACATTATACTACAAAATGTCAAGGTATTTTAAATAGTGGGGGAGACTTCAAATTAGGCACCCCCAAAAATTGTTTCATCCAAGGGGAAATTGATGCAAAAAATATTAGAAAAAAGAATAAATATCTTAATGAAAAAATTTGGGGAAATTTGTTGACGTATGGAGGGAAATTAACCAACAAGCCGAGATATACACATTACTCCCATGCCCATAAGGGAAATTTCACGCATTGACTATTTCTTATGTTTAAAAAAAAATTTTTTAGAGTATTAGCTGTGATTCGGCACAGTACACTCTCAACCACAATCCCGTCTTTTTATCATTTCAGTTGGTTAATAAGACCCTTACTCTTTTCCAACTTTTCCTTCTTCCTCTCCTCCTCCTGTCTCTGGTCAGATTTTTCATTATTCCTCTGCCTCCTTTAGTGATAATGGGATTGTAATAAGTGTAGTTTTTTTTGTGTTTGGAGGAGGGTGTCAGATTAGAAATCCAGGCTTCGGGCTGTTGAACATCCGGGATTAAAGTGGGCCCCCCCCGAAGCGTCCTCCAAAAGTGCCTGAGCAGCCAGGCGATTGGGAAACTGTACGCAGAAAGGAGTCGTGGATTTTTGCCCACTGTCACCACCAACCCTTCACGTTTTAACCGTTTTCCCCCCATCAGTGACACACCCACGAAAAGCCCACTCTGGTGATTGGCAGCTCCATATCAAAAAACGGGCATTAGAGACCCCAGGGCCATAGTCAAATTTTTGCCGGGGCCAGAACGGGCACATCAAACCCTACCTTTTGAAACTACTGGCTAAGGTAAGGTTAAAATTTCGTAAATTGTTATTCAGGGGTGGTAATGACCCCCCGGTTACCCGATGGGAGGTCACTAAAATTAGTGTTGCTTGGTGTGAAATTTGAAAAAAAAATGTCGGACTCCGTAATTTTCTCTGGTCCCCCCCCTGACTGACCAGTGATGACATTTTTAGCCGATGTCTTTTCATTCAACCGCTGGTTGTCTAGGTGGTGCCCTGAAAACAAGTGGGCTACTTTAATAATTGGGCAACCCTTTTGGGAAAGCCGGGTCTATTCGGAGAGACGGCATCCATCCCACTTTGGTGGTGACTCTTTTTTAGGAATTGGCCAATTTATTAGTCCTCCAAAACCCTGCCCCACCCGGGGTGCAGACCAGGAAGCAGAGTTGTGTTTAACCACATTTGCAGTTCCTACTGTTCCCCCATTTTTTCTCCATCCAGACAGTGTCTTGCCCCCCGGCCCAAAAATCTAATAAATTAAAAAGATTCCCAAAGGATAAACTGATAATCAATTTAAAAATCAAAATAACTCAAATTGGGGAAAAAGTTAAAAAAATTTAAAATGGGGTCTGTTTAACATAAGATCGCTTTCCTCTAAAGTCTATAGTTAATGATTGATTTGTGAAAATCACATTGACTTGTTTTGCCTTTACGAAACCGGGCTGCAGCAAGAGGATTATGTAAATTAAAAATGAGGAACCCTTCAAGCATTTAAATTTTCACATCCCCAGAAGTTCGGGGCGAGGAGGAGGAGTAGCAACAATCTTCCGTCTGACTTACTGATTACTCCCAAAACATTTAATCCCTACAACCTTTGAACTTTTAAACCCCAAATTCCCCCTGATCCAAATTTCAAGGCAAAAAAACCTCTTCTTTTTGTAACTTTGTATCGCCACCAGGCCTTACCTGAATTTTTTAGATGTTTTTTTCAATTTTCCTTTTGTTTTGGTATTAAATACGACAGGGTCATCATAGTGGGAGATTTTTAAATCCATGCTACATTGAAGGGATAGTTTAAGAGCACCCTTTAAGGGCTATTTTAACATATTGGCTTTGTTAAAATTGAAAAGCCCCCACGCATTCTCATTTTCATACTTTGGATCTTTGTGAATAGGCATAGAATGGAAAAATAAAAAATTTTTCCTCACCCCCCTGCCCCTCCTGACCACTTTTAAAAACCCTTTTCAGGTTACTTTAACAGAGTTCTCCTCCCCCAAAAGAAGGTTAAATTTTTTATAGATTTTATCAATAGTGCAGTTATAAATTTTAAAAAAATCTGCTTCCTTTCTCTCTCCTCGTGTCACTAGCAGTGCTGCAGGGCAAAATTTAGCTTATTCCCCTTCACAGTTGATGTTTTTGTTGATGGGGTTGCTATTCTTGGTATTCCTTTAGACAACGCACTCCTTTAAAAATGAAAACCGTTAAAAAAAAAAAGCTTGCCCCTTTGGTTTAATGAGACTGCTACTTTTGAAGCAAAATGCTGGGAAACTGGAGAAAAAATATCGCTCCCACAGGCCTGCGAGAGTCCTTCCTAGTCTGGAAAAAGGGTTTACTGCTGTATAAGAGGCCCCTTTTAAAAGCAAGACAGCATATTTTCCCCCCTTCATTAATAAGGGAAAAAGAAAAATCCTAGTTTTTCTTTTTAATAAGTTGCCAAACCCCCAGAGCCATAGCTTGTTGAACCCTCCATTCCACCTGCTCTTAAAAACAATGACTTTTGGGATTCTTTATAAATAAGTTTGACTTTTAAAAAAATAAGATCATAAGCACCCTCATCCGCGATTGTACCGAGGTAGTCATGGAACAAAAGGGGGTTTTTAGACTGTTTTGATCCAGTTGAATTTCCGAATTAGAAAATTTTGTCTTCATCTAACCTTCAACTTGTATTTTGCCCAGTTCCAAAACCAGGTTATTTAAGGAGGTTTTCCCTTTGTTTCCCCTCCTCCTTTTTAGTGTAAATTAATCTATCTCTGTTACAGGGATATGTACCTAAAGTTTTTAAAGGTTGCTGTAATAAACCTCTGCTTAAGAAACCGTCTCTTGACCCAGATGATTTTGGGTAATTATAGCCCTAATCCAATCTTCCTTTTTTACCCAAAATTTTTGAAAAGTAGTTCCCCAAAAAAGTTTTGCGATCACTTCCACCCTAATGAATTTTTTGAAGGTTTCAGTCTGGTTTTGGGCTCATCATAGCACTGAAACAGTCTGGTGAAAGTCATAATGATTTTTTCCGGGCCTCAGATAATGGACTTGTATCTGTGCTCGTCCGTTGGATTTTAGTGCTGCATTTGATACAGTTGCCCATAATATTCTTTTAGAAAGATTTGAATATTTTTTTTGGGAAATTAAAAAGGAAACCCCCTAACTGGTTTAAATCTTACATCGACGAATTAGTTGTTCATGTTAATGAAGATCTTCAACACCTCAAAGGTTACCTGGGGAGTACCACGGGGATCAGTGCTAGGACCAATTCTCTTTACTTTATACATGCTCCCAAATTGTAGAATTTTAGACCTGGGGTTAAAATTTCCACTGTTAGTATGAACCCCGCTATATCTGTCTATAAATCCAGATGAAGCTAACCCATTAAAAATTACAGGGAAGTCTTTAAGAATAAAAACCTGGAGACTCTTAAACTTTTTGCTTCTAAAGCAGACAAAACAGAAGTTATAGTCTTTTTGGAAACCCGAGTCCCCTGAAAAAAAAAACTGTTAGCCAGTCCCCCTTCTTTTTATGGGGGTTAAATGATTTTTAGATAATAAAGTAAAAAAACTTGGTGTTTGTTTTTGATCGGGCCGTATTTAGGTCCCCTATCAAGGGGTTTCTAAATTTCCCTTTTTCATCGGGAACATTGCAAAAATTTTTAAATATCCTGTCCAGGGGGTGCGAGAAACTGTCCATGCATTTGTTACTTCAAGGCTGGGCTATTGTAATTCTTTTTATCAGGAATCCACAAAAATGTAGTTAAAAAAAAAAAAAAAAAAGCCTTCAGCTGATCCAAAAAGCTGCGCCAGATTCTAAAGAAAATTAAAAAGAAGATCATATCTGCCTATCCTGGCTTCCTTCATTTGGGTTCCTGTTAAATCCCAAAAATAGAATTTTAAAAACCTCCTTCTCACATATAAAGCCTTAAATGGCCAAACTCCATCATATCAGAGATCGATTGTTCCTTATGTTCCTAACAAGCACTTCGCTCTCAAACTGAGGGTTTATATGGTTCCTAGAATTTAAAAAATAGAATGGGAGGCAGATCTTTTGTTATCAGGCCCCCTCCTGTGGAACCAACTACCCGTTTTAGTCCGTGAGGCAACCCCTTTACTTTTTTAAAGGTAGGGTTTTAAAATTTCCTTTTTTTAAAAACTTATAGTTAGAGTGGTCAGGTTTTCCCGAGCTATCTCTATATTATGCTGTATAGGGTTTTGACTTCGGGGGACATAGGGACCCCCATTTCATCATTCTGCTTCATTCTCCTCTGTTTTCCTATTCTGCAAATCTGTTAGTTCAATCTCTAACCTTCTGCTTCTCTGTTTTCCCAAGTAGCTTTGCCTCGTCTGTTTCCCGTTTGGGGTGTGACTCATCCCGGAAAGAAACATCGCTGTGTGTTCTATAACACCCTTGTTTATAATGTTTTGGGGATCGGGGTGTTTTTCCCGTGTGGTCCCCGTTTCCTGACCCTGACTGAGGGGTTGTTTCTTTCTTGTCCCCTTTGGGATGGGGGCTGCCTTGGAGCTCGTCGCCTGGCTGTGTTTTCCTGGGCGGGGGCCCCCTTTTACAGCTCTTTTTGTATTCTTGCTTCTGTCTCCTTGAACCCCAGCGGGCCCCGCAGATGGCCCCCCTCACCTGACCCGGTTCTGCTGGAGGTTTCTTCCGTAAAAAAGGGTTTTTTTTCCCCTCCACTGTCGCTACAAGCATGCTTGGTGGGGGATTTATTGAGTCAAGAGTCAATGAATCAACTGGTTTTCCTTAGATGAAAACTTTGTATAATTTGATCTGTTTTTAACTGTAATGCCTTGGATAATTTTTGTGAATTTGGCCTATATAAATAAAAATGAAATTTAATTTAATTGAAAAAGACAAGATTACTCTTTGGAGGGTTTAAAAGAAAATATTTTAAAAGACAGTGTAATTAAGGGAAAAAATAAAACTAAATTAAAATCGTACCTTTACACAACTGTAAATGCCCTTTAATGACATGGTTTTGTTTAATTTGGCGCTATATAAATAAAATGAATTGAATTGAATTGAACCCAGAGTTTTAAAGCAATGAAGAGGTTTCAACGTTTCTTGGGATGCTTTTAAAAACAGTAAACCCAGGGAAAAAAATAGCTATTTCTGCCCGGAAAAAAAATTAAAAATCAGAAATGAAAGGGTCTAGAAGAAAAACTTAGGCGGCTACAGAAAGAGCATTTCAAAACCCTAATGAACAATCAAAAAAAAAAAATAGCAGAAGTAAGGAATGAAATTAATGAAATAAAACACAAGAAACCAAAAGAAAACTGCTTTTTTAAAAAAGCAGTACTATGATACAGGGGGGGAAAGCATTGAAGCTACTCTCCCTACAGGTTAAAAAAAAAGCAAGCAGAGAGGGCAATCACAAAATTAGAAATCCCCTTGACAAATCAAGTAGAAACCGACCCGGAGAAAATAAAACAGTGTTTTGAGGGGTACTATAAAATGTTTCCCAGCCCAATTAAGTGGATTAACCAAATTGATCTTTTCTGTCTTCACTAAATCTACCAAGTTCACGGGGGGCTCAAAAATGAAAGATTTATATCCAAAAATTACTGAAAAGGTTTTTTTCAGTATAAAAAGACTAAAAACAGGTAAAACCCCCGGGCCCGACGGTTTACAATTCAGAATGGTATAAAAGTATGCAGGAGGAATGGGGCCGACATTACGAGGCATTTAATGGGTAATGGAGAAAAAGGTGATTCCCTCTTTTGGGTGAGGCCATCATTTCTATAATTTTCCAAAAAGGAGAAAAGAGATAAATTAGAGTGTAGTAATTATCGGCCAATCAGTGTTTTAAATATCGATAATAAATTGTTCCCTCCATTTTATCTAAAAGACTGGGGAAATAATACTGCCCCCCGACCTCATTACAAAAAGGGACCAGACCGGGTTTATTAGCAAAAGGCAACCCCAAGACAATTTCGAAAAAACCCGCATATTATAACCCGTTTGTTAGCAAAATTTTGGGAAAATTTGATTTAACCTAGACGCAAAAAAAGCCTTTTGACTCGGTACGGTGGGGGGCCTTTTTTTATAAAGTTTTTCAAAATTTGGCTTTCCTTCAAACATAGTTTTACTTTTTTCCGCATGTTGGCAAGCCTACGGGGCCCAAAATCAAAGTAAAGGGGGATTTGACTAACAGTTTTCTCTACAGAGGGGTCCCGACAGGGCGTGGGCCTCTTCACTCCCTTTTCCCATTTTTTCTAGAACCCCCGGGTTTGTGGGTCGACAAAAAACTGATATTAGTGGGGTTAAATGACCAGGGGAAAAAAAACGGCCCCATTCGGATGACGGGGTTGATATTTTAAAACAAACCAAATCAAACTCCCTAGACTAATGACAGACTTGAGGAATACGGATCACTTCAGGATACAAAAAATTAATGTTAACAAAAAAACCCCGATATTAGTTTAAATTTTAATCCCTCCACTAGAATTAAAACATGTACAAATGAATTGGGGACTCAAGAAAATTAAAAATTTGGGAGAAGTTCTGACAAAAAGGGTTTATCTAAATGGTGATTAACTACGGACCCCCTAACTTCGAGGGGTAAAATCGATTTACAGAGGGGGAAACTGTTCCCTTCTTAAAAATTATCTCCGAGTGGAATCAATTAGAAAAATATTCTCCCTCGTATGCTTTAAACCCTTTTTTTATTTTACCCAATTTAAAAAATTACCCCCAGAAATTTTTTTGACGATTGGACAGGATGTTGGGGAAAAACATATGGGAACATAAAAGAGCCAGGGTTAAATACAAAACACTTCAATTTGGGTAAGGGAAAAGGGGGGGTTGGGCCTTCCCTTTTTTAAGGATATTTCTAGCTGCCCACTTTTGACCCTTAATCTTTTTAATTTGCCAACCTATTCCCCAGGATGGGGAAAGGATAAGAAATTGATAAAAAAGATGGCCCCCATGGCCTATTGGGGAATACTAAATTACAGAAACCCACTGATACTTTGACTTTATGTAGATTCTTTGTAAAAATTTCCGGAAGAAATCATTAAAAAGGGGTAAACTGGGCAAAATGTAAAAATTTTGAGGTGGTGCCTTAGACTCTGGTTTTTGCAAATAGATATGATATCGGTTTTTAAAAATGGCTACTAAGGGGTTAACAACCCATTATTCCTTCATCCACAAGGGGCATTCTGAGTTTTGAGATAACAAAACAAAAATATTGGTTTTGGTAAAGATGATTCACAGGTATTTGCAGGTTAGACATTTTTCCACCAAAATTTAAAAAAAATAGAAAAGAAAGATTTAGGTTTTTTTACAGAAATCTTAACCCTTTTAAACCAGGTCTCATTTCCCCGAATAAAATTTATTTCTAATTTTTATAAGGGCATTCAGCAAGTAACAGGTCACACAAAAAGGTAAAAAGAAAGGGGTTGGGGGAAAAGGGGGAAATATGGTTATCCCACCCGACATTGGGGACAATTATGTAGCTTCAGTGGAACAATAAAAGGGACGAATACCCCAAAAAGTTTCAATTGAAAACATGAAGGTACTCTCTTTCGCCTATTTCAGAAAAGTCATAAGGTGGTGGGGATGCAGCTGGGGACAGCGGTCACTGGGGCCAACCACTTTTCCCTATCTTTTGGGAATGTCACGTTTTTAACTAATTATTGGGCACAGATGGGAAACATTTTAATAATGTATTTGGGACTAAAAATTCCCCCAAAAAGTGAAACACTGTATTTGGGTGATGTTCCGTGACAAATTGGAATAACACTGATAAAAGATTTTTGGTATGTTACTTTTTGCAAGTAAAAAGGCCTCACAAAAAGTGGGTGAAAGTGGAACCCCCAATATTGAAGATTGGATCATATAATACCGAAAAATTTTACAGGAAAAGTTGTCTTCCTCCCTCAGGAGCAAAGACTGTTTTAAAAAATCTGGGGCTAAATACTGAGTACATAAAACCCTTAAAAGGTCGTTTTTTATGAGCGATCGTTTTGGGACTTAAAACCTTTTCTTGTGAATAAGGCATGCTTTTCCCTATATGTATCGTTTGTGGTTTTTTGTAGTTTGATACTGTAAAACGTTTAAAATAAAAATTATAAAAAAAAAAAGAAAATGTTCAACTGAACCTTCAGACTTGGGTACTTAATTCTGGATACTGGTCCACAGTTTCATCCACATCTCCAGAAAGTAAAATAGCCTCCAGTTTCTCCAACACATTTAAATCAGCCTGAGTGAACCTCTCCTGAAATTGCATATCAACAGTGTCAAGCATGTGATAGAACTCAGCTCTGTAATGCTCCTCAGCTGTCTTGGGACAGTGTTGGCTTGTATCACCACTATAACGTTTGGTGGTCTTCTTTGGTGAGGCATCTTGATTTCTTCTAAGCCAAGAGCATCTACCATTTGTGTAGCCTGATCAAAAATGTCATGAAAACGTCGCATCATTTCTTTTTACAGCAAGGCTGGATCTCACACACCCAATAGCTTCTTTCATCCCAGAAATAGTCTCGGTGCGTTTTTGAATTGACCTGTTAAGACATTCCATGTCGTCAACAACCAAAAGTGCCAAACGAAGTCCCAGAACAGTGTTGCCTTTTACAAATCTCTCAAAAAAAGCCATTTGCCTTAAACATTGCTTGATGCCATATGTTCCAAGCTTTCGAGGACAGATGCATATTGGCATAGGCGGATCTACTGGGGTGGCATAGGGTGGCAAATGCCACCCTAAATGACAGCCTTGCCACCCTCTGCTGCCACCCCAGTTAGCTGTAGGGGTGGCAAGGCTTATAAATTATGGATAATTTGAGAATTACAACCGCTAATTTCCAATGTCGGACTGCAGTGAATGCAACATGAGATGACGTGAGAGCGACTGAGAGTGACTGTTTTGAAAACCGATGGGGCAAAGCGAGGGAGCCAGGGGTCATGGGGAGAGGAGGACACAGGAGGAAACAGGTAGAAACTAATTATCCATCTATCTATCGAGAAATTAAATCATAATGAAAGCACAGCTGCAATGTTTGATTTTGAGATGATAAAAATCAGGTTGCAGAAAGTTATTTCTCTAACTATGACCTAACTATAACCTTAACCCCTATGACAGAAAAGAGAACGATCAAGTTTGGTTGAACTCAAATCAAAATGCACAAAGGCACTGGATCTAAATACATTTGTGAAAAAAAGCGTTTTGCTGAGCAACATGGAAATCGCTGCATTCAGCTGTTATAGTCATGTCATCTTTATGTTATGGTCTCTGGTGAGCCTTTACACATTTTGTTTTGGCACCTGAGAAAATCTGATATTTCCTTTAATAAAACCAAAAGAGTTAAAAGTTAAAAATGTGATACTGGTGTAAATCCTGCTTAATATGAAGCAGTGTTGTTTTTTTTGTTTTTTTTTTTGTATATATATTATTAAACTATCCAGAAATGACCTGTATGAAACTACTCACAAAATGTTTTGTGCTTTTCAGACTGGAAGTAAAATGTATTTTTATGTTGCTTCTTTTCAGATTTGTGGAGACTTTGATTGTAACATACAGTACCTGCCTTTATGTTGATACAGCAGCTTTATCTACAGCATAGGCGTAACTTCCTTAAGGACTGGGGT
>NW_024039077.1:0-65000 GCF_016077235.1 Cyprinodon tularosa
GTTTACAAACCGCAATACCGCTTTCGAATAAAACCTACACCCCGCTATAATTACTTTAGTAAGCTGTCCAGACCAATCAAAATGTTTTGCGCAATTGTGCAAACGTTAAAACAATTATGTGTTGTGACGTCATCAAAAGGCGCAGGCCCCCGAGTCAATCTGGTACCTACAACGGGCTTCTTCACCGGGTTCATCTGCCGTTCTCTTTGTTTATGCTTTAGACTGGATCGATGGAGTCACGTGTCTACGCACTCGCTGCAGTTTCTTAAAGGGGATGGAAATACCAGCCAATGCCAGAATTATTTACTGATTTATTTATCGAATTTGCCGACATGGAAAAATGTGCGCCGGCTATCGCAGTGAATCGCTAGTCTCAATACACTTTTATTTGTCCCACTTGGCTAATTCTCATTTAGTTCTGGACTAAAAAGATCCTCTCTTTCTTTGCTGCAGATTATTCATAAAGCTATCTTCTATGGATGCTCATATTACTCTTAATTCGTAATCTTTACAGTAGCTTCTTGTTGAGTTTAAAATCCATTATAGAATATATTCTTTGCTTTTATTATTTCCAGGGAAGTATGGAAATAATAAAAGCTCTTTTTCCTTTCTTCTTTTTTCGAAAGCATAAAAGTCTTATAAATATAGTAGATTAGATTTGTAAATCACTTCTTATGTTTTTGACTTTCTGACTCAATAGTCATTGCTCTACTTTTCATGTCTCTTTACTTTTTTGGGGCTTAAAAACAAACTAAGGAAGAACTGAGTCTGTGCTTTTAATTGTGATGTTGATTTAATTTTAAATCATTGCAAAAGGAATTAGAAGTATTTTATTCCTAAGCAGAATTGAAACAGTTTTTCCTAAAACCTTATTATAGTGTAGGGTTACTTCAGTGTTTTTTTTTTTTTATTAATGATTTAGTTTTACTTTTGTTGTTTCTTTTTAAAAGATGTTTAAACATGTTTGGCTTCATTTTCCTTTTTTAAAGAAGATAAATTAAGTTATGAACTGCAGCTTTTTGAAAGTTTGGTGTCTGAGCTCTTTTATTGCATCATGGTTGCACGTTTTCATCAGCCCTCAGGGTAGTTAATACATTGTTTTGTGCAATTTGTTCTGGGAGATAAACATTTGGCAGAAAGCAGCTTTTTGAAAAGCTAGATTGTTCATTTCCAGATAAGGCTGCATCGCTGGCATTTATTCCCAAACATCCGGAGGCTCCCGTTGATGCCGTTTCTGGTAGTGAACCGTTCCAATAATTGTATTTTACACTAATCCTGATAACATAGAAACACAGATGGGGTTAAGGTAAGGTAAGTTCCACCATGTCCGATCCTGCAGCCTAACAAAAGGGAGCATCTTAACACATCATTGAACAGCAGCCGCCTTTGTTCACGTGCATCAGTGGAGAAACCAGCAAGATGTTCAAGATACACTTTCCTCCTGCTGTCGGTCATACTTAAGCTACATGGGCGCTATCAGAGAGAGACCTGTTGAGCATTTATAAACACTTCATATCTACACTCACCGGTCACTTTATTAGGTACACCTGTCCAACTGCTTGTTAACACTTAATTTCTAAGCAGCCAATCACATGGCGGCAACTCAGTGCATTTAGGCATGTAGACATGGTCAAGACAATCTCCTGCAGTTCAAACCGAGCATCAGTATGGGGAAGAAAGGTGATTTGAGTGACTTTGAACGTGGCATGATTGTTGGTGCCAGAAGGGCTGGTCTGAGTATTTCAGAAACTGCTGATCTACTGGGATTTTCACGCACAACCATCTCTAGGGTTTACAGAGAATGGTCCGAAAAAGAAAAAACATCCAGTGAGCGGCAGTTCTGGGGGCAGAAATGCCTTGTTGATGCCAGAGGTCAGAGGAGAATGGCCAGACTGGTTCGAGCTGATAGAAGGGCAACAGTGACTCAAATAACCACCCGTTACAACCAAGGTGGGCAGAAGAGCATCTCTGAACGCACAGTACGTCGAACTTTGAGGCAGATGGGCTACAACAGCAGAAGACCACACCGGGTGCCACTCCTTTCAGCTAAGAACAGGAAACTGAGGCTACAATTTGCACAAGCTCATCGAAATTGGACAATAGAAGATTCGAAGAGTCTCGATTTCTGCTGCGACATTCAGATGGTAGGGTCAGAATTTGGCGTCTACAACATGAAAGCATGGATCCATCCTGCCTTGTATCAACGGTTCAGGCTGGTGGTGGTGGTGTCATGGTGTGGGGAATATTTTCTTGGCACTCTTTGGGCCCCTTGGTACCAATTGAGCATTGTTGCAACGCCACAGCCTACCTGAGTATTGTTGCTGACCATGTCCATCCCTTTATGACCACAATGTACCCAACTTCTGATGGCTACTTTCAGCAGGATAATGCGCCATGTCATAAAGCTGGAATCATCTCAGACTGGTTTCTTGAACATGACAATGAGTTCACTGTACTCAAATGGCCTCCACAGTCACCAGATCTCAATCCAATAGAGCATCTTTGGGATGTGGTGGAACGGGAGATTCGCATCATGGATGTGCAGCCGACAAATCTGCGGCAACTGTGTGATGCCATCATGTCAATATGGACCAAACTCCCTGAGGAATGCTTCCAGCACCTTGTTGAATCTATGCCACCAAGAATTGAGGCAGTTCTGAAGGCAAAAGGGGGTCCAACCCGTTACTAGCATGGGGTACCCAATAAAGTGGCCGGTGAGTGTACATTCATATTTTATTAGATATTTTTATTTGGCATAAATCTAAATTAGTTAGACAGGGAAGAGGAATCTAATCGCTCTCAGAGAGGGGCGACACCAAAGTGGACTTCTCCATCTCCAGTATCAAAAACTCCTTATGGTAGAAAAAAAAACTCAACTCTGCCACTTAAAAATCAAGTTGTAAAACAAAAACAGAACAGAACAGAACTGACTTGGATTAATCCTCTAAAAACGTGTTAATCCGGGAAATCCAGTGAATTTTTGGATTAAACTGATATAATACGGCTCTGATCAGATATTATATATATATATATTTCTCTGTCATTTCTTCTGTTCCTTTATTTTCTAGTGATATTTGCTATACAGTAAAGACCAGCTCTTTCTGCTTGCTATATCTGGAGTATTTTTAACAAAATGCTCACCCCTAAATGTATGTCGAAGTATGATGAGTTTTTAGGTCTGGCTTTTATAGATTAGAGGAAAAGAAGAAATAGATGCATAAAATTCTTGGTTTGTTTGATGCACGGGAAATTGCCTGCTGAGCTTTCAGCCTGTATTGAATTGAAAGTCTTCCTGCTGAGGGAAAACTTAAATATTTCCTTTTAAAGAACCATAACTTTGCTCTGGAAGTGAATCGAAGCTTTGGGTTGAGCAGCAAGGCTTCGCTGAAGGCAGGGATATAATTTCAGTTTTAATTAACACTGAGAAGGGAACTTACAACACAGCTCACATGTATCCTGCTGACTACAGCTAGAAATGCACCAAATATACACAGGATAGATAGATTGTGCTCTACTTTTACACATCAGGCCATACTTCCAAGCATATTGTGGACTTTAAATATGAATGTGACAATTAATATGAAATCAGAAGGATTTTCTTAAAATAATTTAACCTTTATATCTCTATTTATAAAATC
Source organism: Cyprinodon tularosa (assembly GCF_016077235.1). Lineage (NCBI taxonomy): Eukaryota > Metazoa > Chordata > Actinopteri > Cyprinodontiformes > Cyprinodontidae > Cyprinodon > Cyprinodon tularosa. The sequence goes on from NW_024039077.1 coordinate 3,639, forward strand.
TGCAGGTGGAATGATAGGGAAAAATAAAGATGTATATATCACCATAGTAGAGAAATTTGTTCATTGTTCAATGTGGTTTATTTCATACCTCCATGAAAACCCTACCAGATAACATAAAAATCATCAGCTAAATGCTTCATGCAGTTTGGACATATGTTAGTAAGAAAAAAAATCAATTTAGAGCATCATCTATCATTTCGTAGTATGTTCTATGAAGGATTTTCTATTATAATCTGACGGTCGGCATTTTCATTCATTCTAAGAGGGGCTTCAAATGGTTTGAATTCATCGTGCATAGGAAGGAAGATTTTTTTAAATTTAATTCTTAGAGTTTCATGTAAGTTTATGAGAGTGAACTTGGCAGTTAAACTATAGGGAAGCAACAGAGGTTATCACAAGAGGAAGTTCTATATTTTATATGTAACAATGCTGCATGTGTTTGTGGAGGCTATGGACTAAAGCTGCAACAGCACCAGAATAGAAACATGGTGGTAAAATGATCATTTAAATAAACAAACTAATGAAATTGAAGGAAAGAGGAACCAGGAGGACAGAGAACAGAGAAAAGAACAAATAGAAACCTAAATACAAATGGGAAGGGATGGGCTACATGGAAAACAGCTGTGGATTATGACCGTAACCCTCTGAGGGTGGATAATAGATTCCCCAATGAGTTCATTAAAAACAAGTGAGAAAAATAAAATAGATGCACTGATCCAGTTTTTTAGGATTCAATGGGATGGGCTGATATCTGATCCAACTATGGAATAAATGAACCACACGTCTTGCCATGTGAGTGAAGGATTTAGCCTTGACATAAACATTGTTAAAAAAGGGAACAATTTAGCAGACATATAAATATAATTTTTATTGATTGACTTTATTGATCTCACAGTGGAGAAATGAACTTGTTACATCAGCTCAAATAGTCATAGGATATATACTGTACATATAGTGCATCCATAGATTTTTTTTATAGTAAGATTATTCTACAGGGTTATTGCATAGGGTGTTAACATGGGTATATATATATATATATATATATATATATATATATATATATATATATATATATATATATATATATATATATATATATATATATAATTTATGCACTGGGTGTCAAATATAGACAAACAGGTTATTGCACAGGGTATCAAATAGTAAATGCACATTATACATTGCACAATTTATTGCTGTTATAGTGTTGCATTGTAGAGTCTGGTTGCAGCAGGGATGAATGACCTGCAGTAGCGCTCCTTTTTACAAACGGGGTGTAAAAGACTTCCACTAAAGGAGCTGCTCAGCTCCTCTACAGTCTGGTGCAGAGGGTGGAAGGTGTCCGTGATGGATGGAAGCTTGGTCAGCATCCTCCTCTCAGCCACTTCCTCCACTGAGTCCAGAGCGCAGCCTAGGACAGAAGCGGCCTTTCTCACCAGTCTGTTCAGTCTCTTTCTGTCCCGCTCTGCGCTGCCAGGGACCCAGCAGACGACAGCGTAGAGGAGGGCTGATGCCACCACAGAGTCATAGAGGTATTAAGGAGGGGACTGCTCACTCCATAGGACCTCAGCATCATCAGGAGGCTCTGGCCCTTGACATGAACACCAAGGTATTTGAAACGTATAAACAAAAAAAGTGTACATTAACATAAAAACTAAATAAATAAAAAGAAATAACAGGTCCATGTAAAGCGCATTGGATTGCCGATATCCAATTCAGCTGATCAGTCACTAGTAGAGCCGATATCCGATCCATGAATCTCTAAGAAAACCAAAAAGACCAACCCACACTTTCACATTTCATTTCATTTGCCCAGAAACAATTTTTACTTGCCCAGTATAATGTTTGATAAATATAGTTCCTATTATTCATTTTTGTATATATATCAATGAAACATGTTTGTTTTTTAAATGTTTTTTTGTAATTCAGTATTTTTTAAGTTTACAGGTTCCTGGTGTGTATATGCATGCCTCAGATAATGAACTCAAGCCTTCATTACTGTGTTAACATGCTTTTCAATCCTTCCTGCACATTCTTTTCAAACTAAATTTGCTTTAAACTGTTGTATGCTTGGAAAAATATAAATTGTAATGTTAAAAATCTAAAAAAAACTTGACAGGTTAGAAACTTAAGGTAAATCACAAGATAGAAGTCAATTTCACAAATGAATAACTTTTATTTTAGAGTCACGGTATGTTTATACAAGATAAAACTATTAATATAATGTGACTTTTCTAGAGAATCATTATACATAGTTATTTTATACAGGGTTTCCATAGTCTTACATCATTTCAGAATTCCCTGACTTTTAACTGACTCAGGATTAGTTTTCCCTGACAAAATAAATGCAGCCGCTTGTCGTTTTCGTAACTACATCAAAATTACCGCTAGGTGGACAAAAATCTGCGATCTGGTAGAAAATCACCCGGCTTTTTCAAATCACGTGCCTTTTTCAAATCACGCGAGTATGTGTACGAAACAGCAAAAATGGCGCCGACAACGCTTCTGGGTCGTTTTTATACAATGTCTGTGATTTTAAAGTAATTTTGAGTGATAAATAATTTTTTTTTGCGATAATTGCACTTGCCCGGCGGGCAAATGCAATGAAATTTGTACTCTCCCAACAATAAAAACTACTTGCCCCGGGAGATCGGGCAATGGTTAAGCTGATGAGTTTAGGACTGGAATATATGGTGGGATTAACGTGAACATCATCAGATATGTGTGTGCTAAGCAATAGAGATGCATCTTCGCTCCTTTCGGAAGAAGCCTGCCCCCTAGTGCAGACCAGAGATATAGCAGTTGTAATATGTTAAAAGTGATTTAGGAAAAATCATGCGCAGTATCTGTCAAGGTCATGGCGTCATTGTCTTAATCTTTTTAGGACGTACCTTTGTGGTCATAAGGACATTCTGAAAGGAAGTGTAGAAAGGCAACCCTGCAGGTGAAAGGTCAAACCTGTGGCATTCCCAATACTAGTTTCTCAATTTCACAGTGTGAAATATAAATGAAATAAGAACAATTCTGAGGATAAGAATGTGAAATATTGACATATTGATGAGTCTTAATTCCACACCTGAACCCATAGTTATGAATTCAACCAGTTATAAAGGCATTTATCATATTTATACATACTGGCTGGTCTCCTTCTCATCTGCCTGGGATCCATTAAGCCCTCTTGTAGCCCTCCCCGACTCCAAACCCAAACTACCATCTAAAATTAGAGCTCATTGATGATCCCCAGCCTTGTCCTGACTGAGCGACAGCTTTCGTCTTGCCTGACGAGCCGACAGGGAAAACAGTGTGTAATCTCTACCAGGCGGGAATGACTGACAGGAAAAGCAGAGGATCGGAGCAGTACAGAGCTGCTTTCATCAGACCCACAACGTTTAAATAAAGCACCAGTGTGGAGTAACTGCACTTTAAACAGATGCAAAGCTCAATCCTAAATCTCCGTGCTGTGGCTCCTTCATAGCGGGCGTCCTTGTTTACATGCTTCTGCTCGCTTTACACCAGAATAACAGCATGAAACCATAGCCGGCTTTGTGGCAACCTCTGCTGCACCATGTAAATCTAATTTTGTTTATTCTATCATTTAGGAGTTATTAGTTTTTTTTTCCTCCTAAACAATTTTTCAGTGTCTGGAATCTGACAGTTGGAGACAGATTTGCCAAGTGGCTGTTTCTGTTTTGATTAATTTCCTGCCAGACTGACCTGCCAAATGATGATGTCTTTTTAACATGGATCCTGGGGAAAACAATGATTTTTATGGCTGCTAATTTCAGACATGATCCTCTTAGAAGCTTTTATGGGATATAAATGATCCCATTGCAAATAAAGGTTTGGAAATTGAAAATTGACTTCATTGTGTGTCGATGCGAGGCTGCAAAATGTTTGCATGTTGTCTTATTTGAGTCTCACAATCAGGGCCGGCTGGTGGAGTTTTCTCCAGGGGGATTATAATTTAAAATTAGATATTTACCAACAAACAATAAAATCTATACTAAGTTATCACACAAGTTTATTTATATGAATACCAGCAACAAAAAAACATTATAAACATACTTTATGAAAACAAAACATAATTTTATATACAGGTTTACTTTTTGTACAAATCTGGGTTTAGTTTAATAATGGAGAAGCTATTATCCAGCTTTATATTTTCATTTGTATATTTATAAATGTATTTTATATATTGTCGGGTTCATAAAATGTAGGTTTTTGCAAAAAAAGAACTGAAATACACAATTATGGATAAAATTTCTGCAGAAAGGAGAGACAGTTGAACCCCAGACTGAAACACACTGTCCTGTGACTGTGACGACTGAACCTCCTCCACAGAGCATTTTATTAACAGAACATGATACATGGTTACAAACAGAGTATTGTTCTGACGGAACAATTGATCAGTTCATGAAGACAGAATGCTCCATCAGAATGACAAGGCAGGATGGTCTCCTGACAGAATCATGACACAGGAGTGGAGCATCCCCTCGCACAAATGTTTCATAAACACACATTGATTTTATAATCATCATTGAATAAACCTAACATATATATATATATATATATATATATATATATATATATTTAAAAAAATGTAGAACTGTAAATTTACAGTAATTTTTTACTATTTTTCAAGGCTGCACTTTAAAAAAAAACAAATTGTCCAGTGAACTGTTTCCAAACAAAATTTATTTTTGTTTTACACATGTGTAAACAAAATGACAAATAAAATCTGTCTAAAGTCTAAAGTCATATGTAAAAACTATTTTCTGAGAACGTGTTTATTTAAGAGCAACTATATAATTAACAAAAATCTAGAAAAAGTGCATTATATATATATTATATTATTTTCCATGTAAATCCCAGATTGTTCATTCTTCTTTGCCTTTTCTAAAAAGTGCTTTAAATCAGTCCTACGTGTCTTTATCCTTGCTGGGTCCGATCCTGACGTTCGGAAAAGGAGGCAGCGTAAGCAGAATAAAGCGTTAGCCTTGCTGCATGCAGTTAGCCGAGCCTTGTAGCTAAACCAGGTCATGGGAAAAGACCAAGTGTACCGTCTCCATCTGTCTTTGGACTGCTGGTTAATTTTGATGCTGATCAGGTCCAAACATTTTCACCTCCATCTTCTCTTGGTAAGTTTGCTTTAAGGGACTTCACTTGCGCCATTTGTCTCTCTCTCCCACAGTCGTCTCAAACTTCCCCAATCCCCCAATCGACCTGTCAATCAGCCGCACTACGACTTTGACGACAATTCCCGTCAGTACTGGGCGTAGCTCTCCTGCGCCCTGGGATCTCATGTCCTTATTCATTGCAGAGGAGCTGATGCGCATGTACAACTTTTAACGAGAGTCACTGGCCAAAGATTTCTGCACGGTAGTGGGGAAACACGTCACCAATCTGACGACGAACAAAACAAAACGACGATTAAATATTTATTTTGCACATCTAAAGAATATATTAATATATAATTTAATATTTAAATTTAAAATTCAATTTTTAATTGTTTATTTATGTCTTAATCAAGGTCATTGGGTGGTTGGAGCGGCGCCCTAGCGCCCTCTATTGGACAGCCGCCACTGCCTACAAGACCAGTAAATGGGAGGGAAAGTCTTGATGACTTGGAGTATAACTTGCTGTCATAGCCATAAACTACAGCCTCTGCTTTAATATTGAGCATTTCTAACAGCAAGTATTTGAATTCTTACTTTAAAAGACAAAAAAATGTCTTAACACAGAAAGCTTAGGTGTAAATACAACATATTTTGATGCATTTTTATTCATTATCTTTTACTATTTTAACCTAACTATAACTCATTGCCTCTATGGGTTATAAAAACAGAAACCCAACCTTCAGGGCACAGCAACCTTTTTAAGGCTGAGAGCTTCCTCATGGGTACCGAGTCATAGAAAGGGCTACAAATACTGACATATCAATAGAGGAGTCAGTGTTCACCCAAACGTCCCGCATAATAAACATATTTTAATTGTTCTTATTATTATTATTATTAATAATAAGAACTTATTATTGTTAATATTTTAATTTTTCAAATCTCCATAAATGCCTAAATGCTCTCTATAATTGGTGTGATGACAATCTTTATAAATGATAACAAAAAGAGCAGCAGAATGAAATAACATTTCAAACTTGGCCCACTTGTGAGACGCTAAGGGCCTCCCATGTGGACCTTGAGGGCCCCTTGGTGACCCCTGATTTAAACATCTTATGGAGCGCAGTTAAGTCAAATTTTTCAAAGAGTATAAAACAACGGCAGCCCAAGAGAACATTAATCTGAGAAGCACAAAGATGTGCATTAAAACTCTGGAGGAGCTGCAGAGAGCCATCACTCAGGCAGGACGACTGGTAGTCATGTACTCCACAGATCTGACTTTTCTTCACGAAGAAAGTTACTAAAATAAAAGAGCGTGACTTGTTTGAATCTGGACAGCAGAAAATGAAATGGCTTGGATGCGTTTCTCTACTGAGCAAAATCAGATCAGCTTTAATGTGAGAAATGTGAGTATTTCACCGCATTAAACATGCAGATCTTAGTCATTGATTTTCCGAGATATTCCGTAAAATCCGAATCTCTGTATCTTAACTTAGGGATCTCAACAAACCCTTTCATGAAAAATTGTTTTGAGAAAATGTATTTTCCCCTTAGGAGAAGCAGATCAATGCTAAATTTCAGTGGAGCGATCAACATAGGGCGGCTGCCTCTATAATGGCTCAATATCCACATTTTTCTCTCTTCATGGAGCTTTGACAGGTTCTCTATGTGGGGTGGGGGCTTATAGACAATTCATGAGACAAGTTTGACATATAGAACATATGAACATTACATTTAATTGTTCAGAGAAGTCTCTCTAGATGGAAAGGATCAAATAAACTAGACAATACCCAGGGAGGATCTGATTTATTGCTGTTTGCCTTAGGGCGGTGTGTTCAAAATCCGTTTCAATTTTCTGATATATAGTTGTTTTTTTCTTTTTCTGTCTCTGAGACATGTTTAAAGACCATTTGATCGTAGAACGTAGAAAGATTTCACCTCCAGAGGTTCACGATTCATGCTGTCAAAAGTTTTAAATAATTAACTGCAGTCAAATATTTCAGGCTTGACAAGCTTGTATAAGCAGTAAATATTTGAGCATGCCAACCATTGAATTAATATTGATATTAATTGAATAATTTTCATTTAGGAAACAACATGTTTTAGACGCTGACCATACAGGCGTCCATATTAATGCTTTATGGCTAGTCCAAATTGGTGAGTTCATGTCTTAATATGCAGTGGGCAGCCATATTGAATTTTTCGCTTAGTTTTGATAATTGATTAACTTAAATTCAAGATTTTTTTAAAAATAAAAAATGGAAAACTGCATGCCTTTGGATAGTATTGCAGAAATCAGTCGATAGAGAAAGAGAATCAGCAGAAAGTAACCTTTGAGTCTGTTTTTCATTGATAGTTCTTTAATCGCATTAATATGTTTCTGGCATGCCGCTTTAGATTGATGTTGTCATGAAAAGATGAGTATTTTTTAGTCAAAAGAAAAAAAAAGATTGAAACTTTTTATGATTTTATAAAAATATTTTGGTTTTAGTTCATATGGATGTGGTCAACAAACTGCATTCTACATGAAAAGGTCAGCTGAGCTTCCTATCATCTGGAAACAGTGGATTAAACTTCACAGTGATATATTTATCAGGAAAATCTTTTAAATTGTTTTTCTTTAGGTGGATACCTACATTTTAACCAGAGAGAGAGGGAGACTAATGTTAAGAAAAATATAATTTTTTACCTTTGTTCATTAATCTAGGTTATCCCATGACTGGTACAGTAGTAGCCATTTAAAATTTCCCCACTTTGCTTTATTGGCCCTTGGATGGTCCTTTGTAATTCCTTTTTAAACATTTTTTCCACTAAAATATTTTTTCTGTCATGATTTGTGGACATTAAGACCTAAAGGGAAGCGTCATCCTCTGGTAAGATCCTGTAATTCAGTGAAAGGGTGGAGTCAGATTAAAAAAAATGCCAGAGGCTGGAAGTTGGAGGGGATTTTGCTGGAAGCTGCAGGGAAGTGGGCTGAAATTCGGCTGGTGTTCGACTGGAAAAGGCTGCTACTGTAAGCACACTTTTCTAATCTAATATATAATCATAGCAGAAAGTGGACTTTGAGATATTTACATCCTGCTGTAACTCCCGTGTCTTAACTTTCCATACAATGTTTACCTTTCTAGTTCTGGCTAATCTTGTAATCAAAGTCTTATAATTAGATTCTTCAGCTCAAAAAGCTCAATAGCAAAATCAATACCAGAGATGCATCTGTATGATAACTATGGAACTAGCAGCAATTTAGCCCACTTTAGTAAACTAAGGGGATAGAAAAAAAACAAATTCTATTATAGAAATTGAAATTTTGCAGTGATTTATCCAGAGAAACCAATTTATGATGGGAAACAAGACTAGAAGTTGTAAATCTTGATAGATGGCATAAAGATTTATGTACAGCGAACCACATTACAGAGAAGTTAATTTGTGCTGTGAGACACACAAATGAATGGGGTGGAAGCAGGCTCGGACTGGGAACGATTTTCGGCCCTGGCATTTTTCCGCGTATGCCCCCCCTCCTGAAAAAAAAATAGAAGCACAGTCATACACGTGCGTCTCAAATGTGAAACACAATACAAATACACATTGTGGATTAACTGACCTATCTTCAAGCATCACACGACAACCATCACCAAGACTTCTATAATGCGGTTTTACTGGCTTTGGTTATTAACACAGACGTGACAGTGACTGCTGTTACATAACGCCCACACTCACCACATCAGCAGGGTTGTCAGATGTCACTGACTCATGTTTTCCAGCTCAAAAAGTGTTCGTAAACCACCTGGATATACGAAATTGCGCCCAATTTGCACCAAAGTCTTTAGATATCTTAGGCCATAGATCTAAAGAAAAACATTTTTTTACCTATAAACGGTCATCCTAAACTGCCGGATTGGGAAACATCCCAACCTGGCAACAATGCACGTAAGACGGTAATCGTTAGCCTTTAGATGCAAAACTCAGCAACATATTTTTGCAAAATATTCAAACATAAAGTCGCCAAATATAAGAGGAACATCATAGTTTGGTTTAAAGAAAGCATTTAAGTTTTATTATAATTTAGTCTGTTGAAAGGATTTTACTGTTTGAAGAAATAGAAAATGACACCATATGCCAACTGTCACAAGGATGTGCATGACAAGGAAGGGCTATATCATGCACCATGAATCAGTTAGGTAGTTAACATTGTATTAGTTCTTAAGCTCCTTGGGTTATTTACTGTCACAGGTAGGAGCTTCGGCCTGAGAGTAAGTGTTGGGGACGGTGTGATTTAAGGAGGGACGGCCCTCGCACGCTGAGATTAAGACCGACCCACCAGGCAAATGCCCGCTATCACAGATTACCAGTCCCAGCCTGGGTGGAAATCAGATTTTATTTTAATTCTAAATAAAAGTTTCAGTCAGGATAAAGGTCTCAGAACTTTAATTACTTCCAGCGTAATATGCCGTGATATCCTTAAATTACAATCATTAAAAGATTGCCACAAAACCTCCAGCAAGCAGTTTGTCTGGCGCTGTTACCCTGGATACAGTAATGCTGGGTGGAGGTAGCATTATCCTGAGGGGACAAGGCAATTCAAGAAGAAAAGATTTGAAGCCATAGATTAGAGACTAGAGCAGAGGTGGTACTACTATTATAAAATGACCTAGTCAAAGTGTAGGCCTAGTGTCAGTTGGTAATATATTTCCCATATCAGTTAGTCTTGACACAGATCCGATTTATTGCAGCCTGTATCTGGTCTATTAATGACAGTCTGAGCAACACAGATCTGATTATTTCAAATGCGACTCAGGCCACTTGGTTATGTAGTCCTAATTCCGATACGTTTCATTCATCCGACCGAAACATCATTAAAACTCAACTTCCTATTCTGCATTTTGCAACACAGAAACGGGAAGAAAAACAACCCATAGCGGACGATAATACTGAGGGCATTCTTTATTTTGTACCTTCGTGAAAAGATTGTTAATGCGCTGGCTTCAGTTGGAAAAGAAATGAAAGATGGCTAGATGCACTCAAGCACTACCTTCCATGTTTACCTCCGTAAACATAGAGCAAACTCGCTACTTGCGACGTCATTGCATCTTCTAGTGCGCAAGTAAGTCACTTAAGTCGTATGAATAAAATTCACTGAAGAGATCGCATAGAAATGGCAAATATTTGCAAATATGAACGACCAAGGAAAACGGTGAGATTTTCCACAAAAAATCGCAATAGAGCATCAAGGTCTGAACTGTTAAGTCTTTTTTTATTTCATTTTGTAGGATATTTCATGAGCTAAATATCACATAGAATTCATTGAGAATGTGGGATTTTGGCACATTTATACCAGGAAGTTTGTGTATATTCTTAACAACAACTGCTAACAGGAAGAAATTACCAACGCTAAATGTTTATGCCATCTATAAATAAGAGCTGTACTAATCTCATGCTTTAGTAGCTCGTAAAGTGGTGTGTCCATATCTATAAGACTACCATGAGATAGGGTTGAAGGAATGTAGGGTACCTCCAGGCTTGGCACTAAAAAAAGCAAGCCCACCTCCACTTACCCTCTCCCAGAAGTCCATCCCTTTTTTTTTTTTTAAGAAGGGGGGCTTCTAAAATAAAGTCAGCTGTCACTAGACGCCTGGGCCCCACTGAGCTGCACTGTTGGAGCTGGTCTCCAATCCACGCTTTCTTTCTTTCCAGGACTTTGTTTTTGGTTTTGGATCAATTTTATTTTTCTTACAACCCAAATCTCTCTTCTGTCTGGTTGGATTATATCTATTTTGACTGAAAGAACATCTTGAAGGTAAGAGATTTTAGCAGCCTATGATTTAAGGGTTGACCCTGCGGTTGCTACCTCATGTCTTCCTCCTTTTTAACATGACTCAAAAGTGGTGTAAAAGAAATTATTTAAAGTAGTAGGGGTGTTTTTTGTGGCTCGTTTCCACCATTCCGCAAGGATTTGTGCATTATCATAAAAAATGCATGAGCCGTTTCCTGTTTCCTTCCATCAGACATCCCCAGCAGCAGTCTGACCCGGAATATTCTGAAAAACAGAGCTAATCGGAGCCTAAGTGCAAAGCTCGGCATAAGAAAGTGCTGGAGGACAATTCAATCTCCTTGTAAAGGAGTTATTTTGATAGATTTGACAGCTTAATTATTGTGCCTGTTTTACTTTGCCAGTGAGGAAGAAATCCTCCTCCCTGGGTTGACATTTCAATTAGTGTAACTCTCTTTACTTTCTTGTCAAACCTCACCAGGCAAAAGGTTTGGTAAGTGAGTACAGAAAAGAAAATTGCGTGGCCGAAGGCTTTTATTGTGAGCAAAGGGACACCTCTGCGATGTGTTTATAGCTTCGTCTATGATCCTTTAACTTTCTTTGTGCTGCCAAGCCTTACTGCCTCTCAGGTCCTCAAAGACTGATATTACAGTCTCATTCTGGGCATCTCGGCATTATGGATCCCTTCTTTCACTCTTCACCTTTCCACCCTTTTCCTTTTGCCTCCAAACTAGCCAGTCTAGAGTGGAACAACTCACAGTCGGCCCCTTTGGAGGAGGCATCGCGGGGAGGCAGGGCCTAGAGGTCAATGGGCTTTAGCCGAGCTCAATATAGCCGCTGAGTAGTGTATGCTGTCAGCAGCACGGCCTCCCTTGTTGACTTATCACGGCCTTTCACATTTCTATTACAGCCAGTGTTATTACCTTTGTTTGTTGTGCTTTGAAGGAAGATACATCTAAGAAGAAAGATTGTCCACGTCTGATTCTATGCGCTTTAAAAGAGCAACTTTAGACCATAAAAGTAGCTTTTATAGCTTTTAAATAGAGGTTAGAGGGAGAATGAATATGGCCACATATTGAATGCTTTAGACCTGCCATAATACTAATGGTTGAGTTTTTTTTTGTTTAGCTGGAATTTTTTTGTATCCTTCTTTGGGCAATATAACGGCACTCAAGCAAGCTGAGCCTATTAACCCTAAACCAGTCACTGCCAATGATGAAAGAATTAACACCTAGATGATTCCCCACCAAGTATTAACAATAGATTTAATCTCTTGTTTGTAGAAATGTTTTAATTCAGCCACATTAAAGGATTTTGAAGCTTGAACAGACTGTTTAGGGTCTCCCAACAGGGCTTTAATCTTCCTTTAGTATCAACTCTAACTGAGCCACCTTTAAAGGCATACTATGCAACATTTTTCAGTTAATTAATGTGTTCCATAACGTTTTGGATGATTAAATGAGTCATTTCAGGTCGAACAAAGGTTTTCTCGGCCGCCCTGGTGGTCTGTAGGGGAAATACCGTACTTGCAATTGCAGGAGCCCTCGGCCCGCACCCACAGGCTCAGAAGTCTCGTGCATCGCGAGAGTCGGTCTTGCTTTACGGCGAGAAATGCTACATGCCCCCAGTGAAAGACATGCTCGTTGCTAGCGCAGTGGCGATATTTGTGCAGTTATCATGGCGGAACCAGCGAGAAAACAGCGAAAGCCCATGTCGGAGCAGGCAAGAAAGAGGAAAAGGGCTCTGGACAGAGAGAGGAGTCGTACACGGGTGAACATCGGGCAAGCTTTTTCCGAATGGCGGGAGCTAAAGGAAAAAGAATGCTGCAAGGCTTGACGGAGAAACCAGGAGAACAGCTGAGCATATTTACGACAGTGCACTTTTACTTTCGCCCTCTGGGGGGAGCCTCACTGGAAAATCAACACCAGTTGAATAGTATACCTTTAAAAACCATCATTTTGTTTATTTGAGTCATAAAACAAGCAGCAAAGGATGTCCTGACCATTGCACCGCTGCCACCATGCCTGACTGTCTGCATGATGTTCACTTTGGACGATAAGTAAATACCGGCGGTCAAACAGTCATCCATAAAATAGTTTGTTTGATAATCATGATGCTCTTGGCAATGTGGCAAAGCAAGTTTATTTATAGAGCATAATTTAGTACAAAGACAAATAAAAAGGAAGGCAAATAAAAGAAACAAAGATCAAAACAAGATCGTTCGACCAAAAAAATTGGACTAATTATAGACATTTAGAGACATTTCAATGAGTTGCTGTTTTTTGCTCAGCAGTTGATTGTGGTTCTGGGTTCATTTGTGGCCTCCTGGGTGGGTCTTTAAAGTGAGCTCTTAAGTAATTTCCTCTGGTCAACAAATCCTAGAAAGGCTCATTACTCTTCCATGTTTTCTCAGTTTGGGAATAATGGCTGTCACTGTGGTTCACTGGATTCCCAAAGCCTCAGAATTTACCTTCCTCACCCCTACATGTCAACAACTGCGTCTCAATTAGGGTTCCTCCATTCCAGAACAATGTTTATTTATGAGACCCTTTAAACTACTTGTTGTTTTCAGGCAGGTTGCATTTCCGTGATTTCTTACCTCTACAAGCCTGATAATCAGTACTGTGAAGAAAAAAAAAACTTAATCACAGTGTTTCATGATTAGACAGGCAAGTAGTTCTTCACAGCATTTAAGTTTGGCAGGAAAGCGTTTCCCCATAATGAATGGAGTCCTCAATAAAACTGTTTTTGTATTTATTCGCATTTTTTTAACTATGAAAAGTGATTTAATGACAAAAAAAAGCAAAAATAGAAGAAATTAATTATTGCATATATATATATATATATATTGTATTTTATTTATGTCCCCTAATCCCAAACCGTGTTTTTACACAACAAAAAATGCCTTCTAAAAAATAAGAAAAAAATTATAGTGTTTTAAGTGAATTATTGCTTATTTTTAGCAAAATAATCTGCCGGTACAGCAAGCAAATGAGACTTGGTAAGATTTCTTAAAACAAGAACATAATATCCAAGTAGTAAGCATCCAAAAAAACTTTAATCAAATATAAAAATCAATTTTTTCTTTTACTCGTTAAGATTTTTAAGATGTACTCACAGTCTAAATGTTAACGCGACTCAGTCCACAATGTGTGCTATTTTAAGAAAAAAGCTGCTCAGAATTAGTTGTATTATCTAGTTAGGATTAAAACAATGAATTTTCTTAAAACAAGTCAAATAATCTTACCAATATTCAGTCTTACTAAGAAAATACACTGAAAAACAAGTGTAATAAGACCAAAATGCTGAATTCAAGTTTATTACAGTTGTATAGATTTTCCTTTTTTGCAGTGTATTTTATTTTTGCACAACCATATTAACAAAATCACATTAACAGATAGGTATCTAACTAATCCTACAGAAGAGGATTAGGGCCACTGAAAAAAAAAGAAGTTAACTGATTTTTTAATTTTATTTCAGTTTAACATGGGGAAAAAAGTCAGAATTCTGACTTTTTTCTCAGAATTCTGACTTTTTTCTCAGAATTCTGACTTGAGAAAAAAGTCAGAATTCTGACTTTTTTCCCATACTAAACTGAAAAAAAAAATATTTAAAAATCAGTTAACTTTTTTTTTTTTTCCCCAGTGGCCCTAATCCTCTTCAGTATAATCCAGTCAGTTGAGTATCTTATAAATGTTTGCTGAAGGGAAAGTTTGAGCTGTTATGGTTACAGCGACATGATTGGATGCATTCTTGCAGCTGGTTTTACCGGTGAGCGTTTCCAACCAAACTGCACCCAGACACTTTACCCTTTTTATCCTGAGACGCATGAAGCATGAGGCGACGCATGAATGCTAATATTACAGACAATTAATAATGAACTGATCTTAAATCTGATTAGTAAACATGCTGAGTACCATGAAGACTTTCACATCTTAAAAAATAGGTCCTTTAATTTCATGTTCCCAGATGCTCACTCCCACACACTTCCTCTCTGTGAAGCTCCCCTGTTACGAGGGAACATGACGCTGCAGACAGAGCCGGTTTATAAAAAGGCAGGGTTTATTTTTTTCCTCCAGTCAACCCCCCCCCCCCCCCCCCCCTCCCTGTAAAGCCATCTTACATCAACCCTGTGGTATGGCAGCTCTACATATGACCTGTCATTCTAAAAAGCAGGAGATATCCAAAGAGCTGTTGTCATCGCACGCAGTGTTTGAAACCTTCCCGCAGTCCACCCGTGTCTGACGGCTCCAGACCATGACGTGAACATTAATCTGAAGTGATAAATGGGGGAATAATCCTTGTGTTTCTGTCGTCAGGCCATTATTAGGCCTCGGCAAAGCCTCAGGTGTAGGATTTCTGACTCCCCCCGCTGGGTCATTGCTATCATTGATGCTGAAAGTAGCAAAAACCTAAATCTGGCGTCATGAGATGTTTTTAACACATGACATGAATGAAAGCACAGAACCATGTGGCCTCTGGAACTTTCTCTTAGTGTCCTTTTAAGAAAATACAGCACGTTGAAAATATTTTCTTACATTTTTTTCCACATTTTGTAAAGCAACAATAATAGAAATCTAAATAAGTCATATTTTCTTAAAATAAGTGCATTTTGTCTTGAATGGAGAAGCTAAGTGAGATAGTTTGCCTTTGGAACAAGACTATTTACATTTAAAATGAGAAAAAGCAACTGCATTGTCTTAATACAAGCCCATATTATCTAATTATTTCAACTCATTTTGCAAATAATCTTATCTACTTACTAAAATTAAGGGTAAATACGCCTTATTTAAGAATTTTTTTTACTTATTTCTAGATTGCTTTTTGCGTTAACAAAAAAGTCTACACTGCAAAAATGATCTAGAAATAAGTACAACTGTCTTGAATCAAGTGTATTTACCCTTAATTTTAGTAGTTAATTGGCATGGTTTGCCGATGGAATTAGTATTTTACTCTTAAAATAAGATAATTAGATAATATGCACTTGTAATAAGACATTGCGATTGGTTTTTTCTTATTTTAAATATAAATAGTCTTGTTCCATTGGCAGTAAGTGCCTCACTTACCTCCTCAATTCAAGATAAAACACACTTATTTAAAAAAAAATTACTTATTGAGATTTAAATTTTTGCAGTGTACTTCTAAAATTATGTGCAAGAAGAAATTGATTGAAGGAATTGATCTGTCAGGCTCCTGTTTTGCAGAGTCCTAACTTTTCCAAGCTATTTATTGTTTAAGTTGTAGCTTCAAATGTTGGTCTTGGAGCTCAGGAAGAAGCTGGTGAAGAAAAAAACGTCCTTTTCTTAAGTAAAAAGCTGTTTGACCGGGAGAAAAAGTACTCCACAGTAGAAAAAGAAGGACTTGCGATAAAGTGGGCTTTGGACTCTTTCAAATATTATCTCCTGGGAAGGGAGTTTACTTTGCAAACCGATCATAGACCTCTGAAGTGGATGCACTCCAAGCAGCATCAGAATTCACAGATATTTCGTTGGTGCCTTGCCCTTCAGCCATACCGGTTCGCCATACAGCATTGTCCAGGTAAGAAAAACCTTATTGCTGACCACCTTTCTCGTTTGCATGAGTTTTGTGAACCAGAGGGGGGAGGAAGTGAGTAAATGTTAAGAAACAATAAGTAGTTATGTTATGAGATGAGCCGAGGTTTCGAGGCGTGTGTCGAGTAATGGAGGGGGCGTTTCCCTGAAGCGTGTGTCGAGGTGTGATTCATTTAGAGGAGGGGCCAAAATTGATGACTGTAATACCACGTGACCGCTTCGGGAAGTGGTTCAGAAAGCGTAAGAATTTTGAAAGGCATCTAAACAGCCTCAGTGTTCAGTCAAGATGTCGGTGTTTGGAGGAGAGATGCTCTCAGCTGGATAAAGTTTGGATAGATTCTAAAAATAGATTGGTTGTTTTTCCAACCAATCTAGTTGCTTAAAGCTAATTTGGTTAGAATAAACAATGTAATGATCAAAATTTGAGCAAACCACTGGACAAAGCCAGTGTTAAGACGTCAGTATTTTCCCCCAACTATGGTTACTGTATCTACACAGGTGGCCTCATCTGTAAGAGACAGGTTCCCACTCTAGAGGTTGATGGTTTAAGACCTGTCTTTAACTTTTAAAAGTTGCGATTAAACTTAATTGTTTTGGCTGATGAGACTAATTTGCATTGTTTTGCCCGAGTAAAAATATAGATTGGGTAAATTAGGTCGGTTTAGCCAAAAGATTGATTGAACACAACTTCCAACCTGATTAAAAACAAAAAAAACGTGGAAAAAATGTTTGAATAAAAATGACTAACACCTTTCATTTTGCTCATCATTGCCAAATTTTCACAAACAATTTCACTGTCTGCTTGAGTTTATTTCACTCAAATGGCAAAAAAAACTACACCTTAAATGATTGTTCTAAGAAATTTTACACTTAAAAAAACTTACAAAAGATTTTATTACACACACCAACCATTAATAATTTCAAGGGAACTTAAAAGAAAAACGGTTGCAAAAAAAAAATCACATATTTTATTACAAACTAATTTTTTTTTTAGACATGATCCCCTCCAGATATCACCAAACCCCCCACCCCATCACAGAGGAACGAGGGACCTACCCGCTCCAGCCGGTGAACAATACCTCCTTAACGACCGACTCTTAACAATCATAGACAAGTTTCAGGTATTACAGGAGACAATCCCCCCCTTAACGGCAATCCCCCCCCTTTAACGACCGACCCTCAGAATCATAGACAGGTTTCAGATATTACAGGCTAACGATGGAACCAAATGACCCATTCATCGGTTACCATTTGCATGTTTCCAAGCGATACAAGGCTTCGTCTATATAAGACTCAAACTCACTGCGGATACAGACATTTGAATTGAGAAAGCTTCCTTGAGAGAGGTGGCAAAACGTCTTCAAATCTTGGAAACCAAGTCCAGTGGATATTTTTTGAATTTTTATGGAATGACTATGACCTGGATGACTGAGAACCTTCATCAGCAAACTGTAATTTTGCACTCCGCCAGTAGGTGGTGACATGTTCACATGAAGCATCATGAACTGTGGGGATCGTTGAAGCAATTTGGCCAAACGGTTCAATACCTCATGAGTCTTCATCTCACCATCACTAGCAATAAGATTTTCTATAATGTTCGGGTTCTAGAATGTGTGTGTGTATATTATCCTTTTGTTTTTGAATTGTTTGTTACCTTTGTGGGTGTTTCCTTTTTAGAAGCCATCTTGGAGCCTTGCTAACGAAGAGGCCCGCCTCAAACCCAGCTCTCTTATAGAGGGAGCTGAACTTTGATTGGCTGAGGGTAAATTGAGAAGGCGGGGGTAACCGTATATAGGTGGACTGCTGGCTGTAGTAAGGGTCTGATGGGAAAGCTCCCATTTTGATCTAAGTATAACCATGCTCTGATGAAGGAGACCTAATAAATCGCCTTTTGTTTTTGCTCCAACCAACTTTGCTGAATTTTTGCTTCCACACCACACCTCGCAGCGCAACAGCCGTGTAGGAGAGCTAAGGAAACGTATTGTTGTAACTTCATCTTTGTATAAACAGCTGTTTTAGCCTCTGGGCTTTGTTGGAGAATATTAGTTAACATAATGAACCCCAAAGAACTCACTGTTTACATAAAATGAAAACTCCCCTCTTTAGTTTACCACACAGAAAATGATCAGAACACTGTAGCTGTTTGAAGTAAACCTCTTCGTGCACTAAAACCCTTCAGAATATTCTAGATTGAAAATAAAGTCAGCACATGCTAATGCAGGAGGACTCTTAATCAGAATATTCTTTGCATTCATGCTGCTTTGTCTACTAACTTTAGTTTGGAGTGCAGCAGACAAGTAGGCGATGGTGTTCATGTCTGATTAGACTGAGATTCAGCTTTTTGATCTATTAGCAGAACACCGTGAGTGAAGAATGACTATCACTGCAAACAAATATGATTAAAGGGTGACGGCATAATGCTGTTATAATGCTTTTCATCAGCAGAGATTTGGAAGCTGGTTAGAGTTGATTGGATGGAGCTAAATACAGAGAAATTCATAAAAAGAAAAAACTTAATTTGAGATTGTGCGTTTAGTAAAATGACCCTAGGCATAAAACCAGAGCATCATTGTGTATTATAATGGCCTAGTCAAAGTCTAGGTCTAAATCCTAATCAGAATACTGATGTTCAGAGACAGTGCTAAAAAAACTGTGATCTCTAATTGCTCAGTTATTAAATCTTGGGGAAAAATATTATTTACTATTAATGAAATACAAATCTATGTGTGAATTACAGATTTGATTGGTCATCATGCATTGTTTTCCTCTGTTCTGCTGTGTCAGTATGGCTTTCAAAGAGCGAACTGCTCTATTAGAGAAAGATGACAAACCAAAGTCACGTTTTCAGAACTGGGTCATACATTCTACTCCAGTTAGACCCTGTTGGACACATTTTAAATCCCTTTAATTAGGTGATTTAGTGAAGAAAAAGGTTGAATAAGGAACAACATTATTATCAGTCTTTAAGAAAAGATGACATTCATCCAAACACACACAGAGGTTCAGTTGTTTTCATCTCATTACATCAGCTGAGAAAGTGATGCTGGCGGTCTCTCAGTGATGATGGAAAATAAGAAGAAAACAACTTTTTCAGTGTTTTATAAAACAAAGAAAGCTCATCGCTTTATAGCTACCAATTACTGTTAAGAATATCAATTTCTCAGGAAAAACAGACTGTAAATCTGAGCAAACCCCTGAAATGAGTTTTAACATTAATCTTTGTTGACTTGATTTAGTTATTACTCATCGATGGGGATTCACTGAACACACTGTAAAAATCATCTGGTTTAGTTGGTGCTTCGGTATAACAGCGACAAAAAACCCAGCTTTCTACATTACAGTTAAAATATGTTAGAAAAAACCTCCAACAATCTAAACGGCTCATTGGACACGAATGGATGCATTGATGCACTTCACTGAGTTTGATAAGATTAACATCAAGCAACTGGTTGGCACGTCAGTTTCACAGATAATGGACAGTTTCCCCCAAACGGTGTATTTGATCAGCAGTGCACATGCCATGATCGAAGAAGCATCATTGCATTTTTAAATAAGCTTATGAGAAAGTATAAAACCTGCTTGTACCATCCCACAACGTTATGCCTGTATGGAAATCCAACCGCTTCATCTGTCCCATATGTAGGCCACCAAAATAAAGTCCTGATAATTTGGCATTGTTTGATAATTGTCTCACTTAGAAGAAACCATCGCTTTGACGACTTGAAAGCAATGTTTTAACTGTACAATCTAACTCCAATCAGTAATGATTCCATCTTATCCCTTGTTAGCATGTTTAGTGTTGTTTTGCAAGACACTTGATCAGAGAAAAGCCTCCCCATAGCATAATTCTACCACCTCCATGTTTTCCAGAGGGGATGTAGGAGCAGAGCTAGAATGGGGGATAGAGGTGGCCATGTGTCGGGTTCATAAAATGTAGGTTTTTGCAGAAGAAGAACTGAAATACACCATTATGGATACGATTTCTGCAGAAAGGAGAGACGGTTGAACCCCAGACTCAAACGCACTGGACCTCCTCCGCAGAGCGTTTATTAACAGAACATGATACATGGTTACAAACAGAGTATTGTTCTGACAGAACAATTGATCAGTTCATAAAGACAGAATGCTCCATCAGAATGACAAGGCAGGATGGTCTCCTGACTGAATCATGAGATAGGAGTGGAGCATCCCCTCGCACAAATGTTTCATAAACACACATTAATTTTATAATCATCATTGAATAAACCTAGCACCATGATTCCTCTAATTTTAATGTCCTAACTATTCTAGCTTTTTAATTATTAGTATATTAACCATTAAACTGGTGAGAGAAACGGAATAATCATAGTTAATTAAAAGGTATAGTGGAGGATTTTTCCAGAAATTTGTGTGAAGGAATCTCCCAATATATACTGTTTTCCGTAAAAGTTTTAAGAAAAACAATCCACTGGACTTGGTTTCCAAGGTTTGAAGACGTTTCGCTTCCCATCCAGGAAGCTTTCTCAATTCCTTCCAGGTATCACCATAACCCCCACCCCATCACAGAGGAACAAAGTACCTCCTCCCATCAGCCAGGTGAACAATCGCTCCTTTAACACCGACTTTTCACAATCTTGCGTCATGTCCGTCTGGCTGCACATCGCGATTCACACTCCATTCCAGTATTTGGTGGTAATGCCCCTCCAGAAACAGAAGAAGAACAACTTCTTCTTCAACTATAAACAACAATCGAAATCTTCTCCACGCAGCATTTTAAATAATGGCATTAAAAAAAAAACAACACAGAACTACAGCAACTTTCTGAATGTGACGGGCGCCGCCATTTTGATTTGCTTGAATCCCTCCTTCTTCGTCTTCTTCTTGTGTTTTATGGCAGTTGGCAAACAACTTTTGGTGCATTACCGCCACCAACTGCTTGATTTCCTCCCTCAATACTGGCAGTAATACTGCAGATCGTCACTAGGAGGCGAGGAGTCGAGGAGCCAAGATAGCGTGATGTGTAAATGGTCGACAGAACCGAGCTCGGCCTGGTTAACTGATCCGAGCTTGGACTGGTCTCGGCATGGATCGGTTTTTCAAGGGTAGCGTAAATGGGGCTATAGACAGGTTTCAGAACGACGACCCGCTCGTCAGTTTCAATTTGCATGTTTCCAAGCAATACAAGGCCTTGTCTAAATAAAGCCTCAAACTCGATGCGAATCCAGACATTTTGAAATGAGAAAGCTTCCTGGATGGGAAGCGAAACGTCTTCAAACCTTGGAAACCAAGTCCAGTGGTTGTTTTTTAAACATTTACGAAATGACTATGACCTGGATGACAGAGAATCTTCACCAGCATATAGTGTTTTTTATTTTCTTTCTGCTGAGACCTTCACCTTTTTTTAAATTTTTTTATTGTAAACGCATAAGGATGTTTGCTTCTTTTGCTTCTTGTGAATCTCTGTGGAGGTGTAGCCAGAACATTTTTATAGGGCTGGTCATGCAGGAACCAATATGCCCTGATGGGTGGCTGAAAGCGGACAGGCGCCAGAACCTCAAGGTCAATCCACTCTGTTCCAACAAGAAAATACAGGAACACATTATCCATATTTTCTTAATAAAGACAAACTATTTTAATCTTTTTCTTCAATATATCTTCACATTTGTGCTGTCTAAGTAAAGGTAAAGTAGATAATCATGATTCAGCTTTAAGTTCTGGGGGGAACATCTTATTTGCTGTTATTTCTTACCAACTTTTCTGGGAAATAAAATGTCCACTATTATCAATAATTGTTCTACATTATATTAATATTAAATATAGAAACACCTCCATTTAATGGATTTAGTTGTTATTCATCTCTGATCCACTAAAGACTCGTAGATGAGTGACAGAGACACATACGTTTCTGTATTTATTATCTTTAATGTTATTATATTTAGTTTAGTTTAGTTTTATTAGGATCCCCATTAGCTGCTAAATAAATGGCCACTAATCTTCCTGGGGTCCTCACATAAAAAAATTACATTACATTTTGAACAAACCATTAAAAAAATTGCACAAGTTGCACATTAGGAAATAATCGGAACATGAAAAAAAGTAGAAATATACAACATAAATACGCAGGTCAGTTCATCATATCATCTGCAGTAGTTCTGAAGACAGTATCATTTTGAAGCTTGTTCTGTTCTGGACTCTTCGTGTGGTTATTGGCAGTTGGTTCCAGTGATAAATGGCTCTATAATACACTGTGGATTTTAGATTTTGTTAGGTTTGTTCTGGGTCGAGGGAGTTTAATGTCTCCACCTAGTGCCCGCCTTGTTAAATAGGACTAAATGTTCAGCAAAAAGTGAAGGCTGTTTTTTAAAGCAAACATTCCATATACATAGGAGAATGCCTCTGCACTCAATTGGATAGACCTACAACCAATAAGAGCAACGGAGTGTGTGACGTATGTTAAGCGACGCATAGTTGTTGTCAACAAAAATCAAAGCGTGCAGTTGCACGCCTAGAATAAGAAGATGAGCCTTGATCGAGTTTCTCTGTTCCTCTTTTAAAATTTATTTGCTGTCGATATCTTGTAGAACAGACCTAGTAGCAGAATCTACTCACCTCAACTCTCCAGCGGCAGCCATTGTTTTTGTCACCCAAGCGCGCTTTGGTCACATGGTTGATTATGTTACTGTTGATCCTCTGTCCATCATCGTATAAAGCCCGCCCTGACAATTTGATTGGATCGCCAGATATTGTGCTAGCATACTCGCGCTACTACTGAGCAATGCCAGACCGAATTTCCCGACCTCAAACGTTGTGGGCGGGACTAAGTTCGGAATGGCACCCAGGCTAAGCCACCGCTGGCCCCCCTTCTAGCTCCACCCCTGAATCTCTGCCATTTTCAAATATATAGTGAGAGCAGCAGAGCTAACGGCTGAAACCAAAGCTAACTGGATAAATACTAGAAGTGCGCATGCACAGCAAGAGCATTTTACAAAGATTGGCATGTGGGGCAACCAATAGATGAGGAGATCCACAGGGAAATTTAAGCTGAAGGAAGATCGTCCCTTAAAACTTTAATTTGGACATTATGGATGTTTAAATAAATAATTTTTTATTAGTTTGGGCTTTAGGAAAGTTTTGTCTGTGTTCTCCTGTCGGTATAGTCTAGTCTGATCACAATGTTTTGAAATAATTCCAAATTTATTTACAAGAGAAGGGAAGGAAGCTGCTGTCTGCTCTTTGTGATCTTTATTTTTTTTATGTATTTTACTGCTAAA
Source organism: Cyprinodon tularosa (assembly GCF_016077235.1). NCBI lineage: Eukaryota > Metazoa > Chordata > Actinopteri > Cyprinodontiformes > Cyprinodontidae > Cyprinodon > Cyprinodon tularosa. The sequence continues at coordinate 27,322 of NW_024039077.1, forward strand.
AGGAGGAAAATTTACTTTTTCAACTAGAAAATATACATGTTGGAAAAATATGAAAAAAAAATTCATGCTAACCGTGGAGGAGGATTTTGAGTGAGTCAAAAGGTTACAGGGTGAGTTCACGAATCATTTCTATTTAGGGGCCTCTTTCATCCCAGGGAGCTGCTGCTCAGAGTGAGATAGCATGCCAAGAGCTAAGAGGTTCAGTGTGGGTGGAGGTTGAGCCTTAACAGGCTTCTCTGGTGCCTAACAATGCTTTGCAGCTTCAAAAAGTCGAACGTAAAAATCAACGCTTTTGTTTAATTGCTTCTCTGCAGGGATTTTTAGAACCATAAAAGAAACGTAGACTCGTTTTTTTTTTTTTTGCCTGATAATTTTTTTGTCTATATCTCTTATTGTGTTTGGACAATGTGTGTATTTATGAAATTCCAGCTCCTGGTGTCAAATAAAAGGCAATATTTTTTCCCCCTTTTTTCGTATGAAGTTTTAGAAATCTCTGACTGTGTGAGTAATGATTAGGTAAGGATGCAGCTTGTTTTTAAAAAAAGAAAACAATTTATTTGATTGATTCTGCATGTCTTATTTTGTTAAAAAAAAAGAAGCCTTTTGTAGAAAATGGTCCCCGAGGAGTAATTATTAGCTGGAAAGCTCATTTACAGCTTTCCCTGATGTGCCAAAAGAGTAATGAGTGGGAAGCAAATATCAGCAAATCCCAGGAGGAATCAAAGCGGTCATGTTAAGTCTAACTTCTAACTGTAGGGCTGAATATTTTTAATACATGTTTAAATCCTATTGTATGTCTGTGTGCATGTAGGTGCAAACAGATCCAGATCGGGGCGTTGTGAGGAGAGGGCCGGCAGCCAGGAGACCGAGTTGGTTTCGGTGAAAGAGCGGCTGGCGATGTATCAGGCGGCCGTGTCCGGCAAGGAAAGCAGCAGCTCCTCCTCTGCAGTGGTAAGACGATAACTTCCACTTGCATGTAACTGGAGATGGAGCTGCGGATGCAGAGAGCAGCCGGGAAGGATTGGGTCACTTTAAATTTGTCACAAGACTGGAAACTGAGATATTCATCCCATTAGAACTTCCTTATTATTAGATGATATCAATGAAATTAATACATAAAGAATCCGAAAAGTAGGTAGAAATATGCTAGTGTTCAGGCCTGTTAACTTTAATTCCCCTAAATAAACTTCAGAGAAACTTCAAACTTGGCTTAATCAGCAAATATAACCTTCACATTTGTAATTAATTCCCTGTTCCCATATAAAATGCAAAAATGTAGGAGAAGGATTTCTAGTCAGACTAAATGTGAACTCTTTGGCCTAGATCTAAAACAGTTGTAAAATCTAACACTTCATGTAACTCTCGTTCAGGGGCGGATCTAGAAAAATATTTATGGGGTGGCGAAAGGGGGGCAGGAATTTTTGAGGGGTGGCAACATATGGCATTTGTTTACACTGAATTTAATCACAGTTATCACAGTTTGGTGAGAATAGTATGTACAGTAAGGGCCGGATTTATCAAGATCCAATTTTGCGTGCAGGAATTCGCGCTCGCAAACTGGAATTTTGCGCGAGGTGCTGAACCATGGTTTGGGGGTGATTTAACAAGAGTGATTGCGTAACTGGTGGCAGGTGCAAAACTGTTGGAGACGCCCTATTTAAATGATGGTTTTGCACGTTTTGTGGTTTGCGGCAAAGTAGTTTGTAGTATGTACAAACTGGTGCATTAAGAAATGTAAATCTTACAGTGACACCCCCACCCCCTCCAAAAAAAAAAAAAAAAAAATATATATATATATATATATATATATATATATATATATATATATATATATATATATATAAACTTTGGCAACCTTTATTCCCTAAGGTGGTATGTGGCTGAATTTCTACTTCACTGCAGTAAAAAAACAAACAAAACAAAAAAAGGTGTTTTGTATTGGCCTGTAGAAAAATGCACATACCAAATGGCTCACAACGTCGGACAGCACTTCTGAAAAACGAGATTGGGAGATCCCAGCTCTCGCTGCAACCGTACGCTAGAATGACCCAGATGCAAAAAAGTGCAACGTTGCAAGGAGTTCTGTGATATCTGGTATTGCGTGGGTCCTCCTTGTGGCTGGCTCCAAATCCATTCGGAGTTCCCCCAACAGCTCCAAAGTGGCAATGCTGGATAAACGAGATGTTTTGATTATGTTTCCTCGTTCATTCCAAAAATATTCACACGGAGTGAAAAAATGCGTTCTCTGCGTCTCCTTGCTTCATTTCGATGTCTCCTTCTTGCGACAATAACCTCTGCCATGTGTGCGCAATTACGCATACAGACCATTTGCACCTTCTTTTGAAACGTGTTAAATATAGAGTCAGATACCGTTAGCAAAATTGCTTTCAGGTTTAATAAATCACTTAGCGAGTGCTAAATTAATATATTTACATGTTCTCCTCCCACAAGACGCACTTTTGCGTGTAAACGCCCCATATTGCATATTCATTGCAGAAAAAGTACTAAATGGATAAGAGGCGCTATTTAGCACGTTTTAAAGACCAAATCCTTTTAGCACGCTGTTGATAGATCAGTTTGTACATTTTTTAGCGTGCGCAGTGAAATAGCTCACGTTTTTATACACGCAAACCTTTGATAGATCCGGCCCTAAGTGTTTCATGTGAAGCAGTTCATATTAGAAATACATCGTACAATGTGATCTCACTTAATGGGAGATAGAAGAATGATAACACTACTTCTAGAGGGGCATTATCACAGGAAAGGTTTTAAGGTAAGACACAGATGCTGAGTCGCAGATGTGTGAGATTGACTGTCAGAGAGGCAGCATTTGCACAAGAAGAAACTACAGAAAGAAAAAGTTACGCATCAGAGATCTATGGACTGAGCTGTACTAAAGTGATCATAACTACACAGTAGAAATAAATGGGTCAAGGCACCCAAACAAGGTACTGGACATTTATGTATTGTTTACCCTGAACACACATATACCCCATTTGTTCCTCAGTAACTTGACATACAGCAGTTAAGGCAACATGAAAGGGACATTTCATGCATGTAAATATGCTGTAGATAGAGCTGCTGTGTCAACAAATCAACAAAAATGCAGGTAGTGTATGTTACATCAAAATCTCCACAAATCTGAAAAGAAGCAACATAAAAATACATTTTGCTTCCAGTCTGGAAAAAGTACAAAACATTTTGTGAGTAGGTTCATTCAGGTCATTTCTGGATAGTTTCATACTATGTATACAAAAAAAAGAAACAACAACACTGCTTCATATTAAGCAGGATTTACACCAGTATCACATTTTTAACTTTACTTTTAACACTTTTGGTTTTATTAAAGGAAATATCAGATTTTCTCAGGTGCCAAAACAAAATGTAGCAGCTCTGTAAAGGCTCACCAGAGAGCATAACAAAGTTGACATGAATCTGGCGATTTCCATGTTGCTCAGCAAAATGCTTCACACATTTATCTAGATCCAATGCCTTTGTGCGTTTTGATTTGAGTACAACCAAACTTGATAGTCTCTTTTCTGTCATAGTTGACCGCAAATATGTCTTTATGAGCCTGAGACGTCGGGCCTAACTAACATCATAGTTAGACTGCCAACTGGGGTGGCAGCAGGGGTGGCAAGGCTGTCCATTTAGGGTGGCCAACCCAGTAGATCCGCCTATGCTCTCATTATCTACTGTAAAGCACGGTGATGGCAGCATTATACAGTGGGGATGGATGGAGAGGAATCCTAGGCAACATGTTTATGTCGGTCTCTCTTGGCTTTACCAACTAAACTTGCATCGTTGAACACAGTTGGGTAGGTTTTAATTGGTCGGAATTAGATTGAAAGAAAACCAGTTTATGTCATCAACCCATGCAGGACTCAAAGTTCTTTTTTTTTTTACAATAATTTGCCATGGATCCAACCTCATAGCAGGGAGCTATTATGCAATCTGTGGAAGTCTATTGTAGGGCTAATTTTAAGCCCATTTCACACCCACCCATATGGGTCCAACATTGAACTGTTGGCTGGAATACTTTGCAATCTTGAAAAGAAGAATCTTAGAGGCTGTAAAACCCTCATTGGTCCTCCAAGAACAACCGCATTCCTAAAAACTCGAATGGATCAGATCATCATTGGCCGATTTGTGTTGTTCTGTTGCAAAACATTGCTTTAAAATAATTGAAATGTGCAGATGCAATGATAATAGCTGGAAAGTGGAGGGTGACTGGAGACTGAAGTGTTGTAGAGCTCTACATTTTAATGTGTGTAGCAGTTTTCAGCTTTGAGTTTTTTTTTAAATGACAGAAATTCTGTCTTAATTGGGCCATCGTGTGAGTAGCTGTTTGCTTCACTCCCTCATGAGAATCTCGGATTTTCCAAACTCAGATAGCTTTGTCCACAGTCTGCTCCCAATATGCTGCTAACGGTTTAGAAGTACTCCACACCAAAGCGCTTTTAAAAATCTGAACCGTTCCCTTAATGACATGAGGGATTTAGAGAAATTCTGTCTGGCTGTATTTCATCTTATTGGAAGAAAACGTCTGCTGTGTTTATGAGGCTCAGGCATGAATATTGATGAAGCTTAAAAAAAAAAAATAATGAAGCATTCTCAAAACAACATAGATTATTAAACCTTTTTAAACTGTTGCATACATTTTCATCAGTACTCACCAAAAGACATGAATTAATTGAAATATTAGATACTATTTGAGTTGATATATTTCAACAGTGTTTACTTCTGCTGAACATCTCAAAGATTTTTTAGCATAATGTAGCTATAACCCATCCTGTACATCGAGAGGTCTTCAAACGTGAACAAGCAAACAGCAGAAGTCATTTTTTATCATCAAGGATGAGAGACTCGTTCTTAGTGGCCTGGTAGAGATAAAAATGTTCCCCATTAGAGCATCCTGCATCTCTTCATGTGCTGGTGTTTAAGCATTAGTAAAGCATCTATCTGGCCTCATTGGCATGTTTACAGACGTCGACCTTCAACCCTGTTGGAGTCTGTGACCATGAGGCAGTTGCTACAGCCCGTCTCCTGGAGCCTTAAACTATAAAATAACCCTAAATACCTGTTGAAGGGGTCAAACTTACCAGCTGACAGGTTTCTGCTTTAGTATTAGGACATAATAAATACATCAGATTCTCTTTGTCAGATCTGGAGCTTCTAAAGATAGAAAAAGGTTTCCTTTTTGGTAGATTCTACACCGCAAAAATGACCAAGAAATAAGCAAAAATGTTTTCAATTAAGTGTATTTACCCTTAATTTGAGTAGGTTAATAAGATGATTTACCAATGGAATAAGTATTTTTACTCTTAAAATGAGATAATTGCATAATATCCACTTGAAACAAGACAATGTGAGTATTTTTTTTATTTATTTTAAATGTTAATTGTTTTTTTTGTTCCATTGGCAAAGTGTCTCACTTACCTCCTGTATAATAAGGACAAAAGGTGTTCAAAATTTGAAAAAACTTTCATTTAATAGTGTCAGAAATAGTTAACAAAGGCTCAAAAGCAATACAAAATAACTTAAATAATAAATAACATGGATCTGGGCCCAACTTAACTGAGGTCAACTAAGGAACCAACTGACCTCCAAACAGAGAACTAAAGGGATGGAGTAACCCAAGTCTAACACATGAGGGAGGCACGACATGACAAAAAAACCAATAAATACAAAATTAACTAAAGCATTCTATGAAACAAATAAAGCAAAACTAACTTTTACTTAGCAGAAACAATAATAAGTGAGTATTTAAGTGACAAGATTAACTAATTAAAAACAACTTGAAGCAAGTCTCCCCCGTCAGTCTTTCAAAAAAAAAACCCGAATGGTATGCTCCAGGTTTCCTCCTCCAGCTGGTTTGTATCAGCAGCACCTCAAACAAAAAACGTGTAAATAAACCATTCAGACACCCATTAGAAAATACCTGTCCAAAAGAAATAACCAACTTAAACATAAACTGTAATATAATATAAAGCAAGAAAATAATTACTAACACAATGTGGTGGGAGGTTCATCCATCACACCTCCTCAATTAAAAACAAATAACTTATTTATATTTACATTTTTTGTAGTGTCCTCCTGTAATCAATAATATGGGAGTATAGTCTATATTTCTAAAGCTTCATCATCATTTACAGCAATGTTGTGGTGCTGCCTTTAGTAGAGAAGCACCAGTTGAGGCATGGTGGTGGAGGAATGATGATATGGGATTGTTTTACTCCCATAGAAACAGTGCAAAGGTTGAACATTTTCATTAACAAAGCAGATTAAATAAACATCTTTAACAGGAAACTCTTTGATTTGGTAAACTGACCTGTAGGAGGCAGAAATCTGGCTGTGTGGCCATCAAACTGCTATCAGTAGAAGGGGTGGTTTATATGTGGTGTTTTGGTTTTTCAATGTATTTTATAGAAGGTGACTGATCCAAATAGAGATCTGAAATACAATCAATCAAAATAGGATTTTCTTTATAGTAAGAATCGGTTTTATGTGTCTTCTTTATCTGTTCTAGGGGGTTTTGTCTCCATAGTTAGGGCAAAATAAATGAAACTGCGATACTTGAGCCTGGCCAAGGACCAGTTTAGATTCCCTCCTCTGCTGGGCGCCTTGTAGTCATGAGTCAGCCATGAGACTTTCTGTTCTGATATCTGAAACCTGCTCTAATCTGGGTCATAAAACATGATAATGAAAGACCAAATTCCCAGCTTTGCTACAGCCTAGTCAAAGTCCAGCCATCAGCCTGGTTATAATGCCACGTACAGAGGTTTGTCAATTGAAAACGACTAATTGCTAAAAAAAAAAAAAACAATGTAGAAATTCCTTCACAATGGTTTATTTTTAGTAGAAGTCTTTTCAGACAAAGTTAAGTCTGAAATATGCTTTTTCAAGATTGTGGCATCTAGTTAAAAAATTACCGACTCCAAAGGCAGTTTTAGCCATGGTTTACCAGTATCACCTACCAGTTCCTCCTTAAGTGACTCACTGCTTTTTATAAATAGCTGTTGTGCAAAAAGATCTTTTAAATAGCAGCCATAAATCCAGTGCATCTTAAAATACAAACTTAGCCAACAAGCCCCACCCTTCAAAGCATCTTCTAGAAGGACTGGCTGATGAACCCCCGCTGAATTCTGTCCGTGTGGCAGTGCTGAAAACTCCACAGCCGAAGCAGAATGTTGAAGTCTGTAACCTATATGTGTAAAGCTAGTTTTGAAAACAGGAAGGGTCAGACAGAATGAGTATGAGGTCATGGTTTTTACTGAAAACAGCTGAGTCTAAGCTAGGCTTCATTGTAATGTGTGGTGATGGAAACTGTGGGCATGTTATTCCATCTTAATGAATCTGCATTTCTGTCAACATCATGTGTAGAAATAAGGTTGGATTATTTAACCTATTTTATAATTTACTATTCACGTTTCAGGGCTTTTAAAGCGGCTTTCAATTAAGTAGCTATTCTAAGCTAAACCTAAATCATCTCAGTTTTTTTGCCCACTTCTTCTTAATTCCATCCTTTATCCATTTTGGAGGTGATGTTCATGTCTCCCTTTAAAATGTGAGCAATGCAGCAATTCGGGGTTCACGTTTTCACAGAGCTTTTTTTATCCAAATAACTGTTAATATGCTGAAAAGCAACTTTCTCATATATTAAAATTCAGCTCATTGCCTCATTTTAGTATAGTTTATATGCTTTGAAGTGCTGAGGTGCGCCAGACACCCTAACCCAGATGTCAATCAGAGGGCCGTAACCTTATATCAAATTAGCATTGCGGCCTGAATTTCAGCATAGCAGAGCAAATTAGAGAGGATTTATCAGCTACGTTGAAATACGCTGGAAAGAACCCTGACAATTTGTTCCACGATTTTTAAAATAAAGAGTCAAATTTTTTGTTTCACTTTAATCAGATTTAGACATTTATCCACATTTGGTAAAAATACATTTCAAACTGTATAATTTGGGTTAATTTCCCACAATCCTTTGCTGGAATTCTGGCCCATTTGGCAGGAAGATTTATCAAATTTGCGATAAAATTCAAAATGGTAAAATCTCAACTTCAAAATTGAATACGATTTTTTTGTCATGTTACATTCAATGAGAGTAAGACAGGATTCCACACAGGCCTTTAGGGGGCAGTACTACTGCTTCCTAAAGGCAGTTCTAAAGTGGGTTTGCTGCCTTAATGAAATGCATATGAGTTGCAGCTTAGCCATGCATGCAAGCTAGGAGGAAGTATTTTTCCACTTAAGAGTAAAGTCCTGCAGGGCATGTAGGAGGCGCAGTGGTTAGCACGCACGACCCATGTACAGAGTCCTTAACGCGGCCGACCGAGGTTCGCATCCGTCATGTGTTCCTTTGCCCCATGGCTCTTCCCCTTCGCTTACTGTATACCCCCTTTCTTGCCAGCCTACTGTTGAAAAAACAAGCCACCAGTGCCGTAAAAACTCAACAACAAAAAAAAGGACTCTGGACAAAAGAGCATTCAATAATAAGAAGACATTAAAACTGTTTGCTGCTCTGCTTTTATTTTCAACAAGGACTAATTTTAGCTCAGTAAGCTATTCTCTGACTCAAAAACATTCGGATCAAAAGCAAAACCTGCTCAGTTTCTTGCTTTAATTAGACTTCCAACTGCAAAACTTTAGGCTGCAAACTTTATGACGGGAGTGCTCAAGTCCAGCCCTCAAGTGCTACTATCCTGCAACTTTTTGATGCGCCCCATTTTTAACACCCCTGAATCAGATCAGTGGCTCGTTACCATGCCTCTGTTGGGCTAAATGAGAGGATTGAGCCTTTTGATTCAGGTGTGTTAGAGAAGAGATGCATCTAAGGCACACTGCAGGCCTTGATGCTCAATTCAGTTTTTTTTTTTACGTTGCCGTTCACATTTCCAAATACATGTAGCTTGTATGTGATCTCCTGTGTGAACTGCATTCATACAACCTAAGTGTCCCGCATGCACAGTACAGGACGCAATGACGTCACAAACAAGCGTGCTCTGTGTTAACGAAAGTAAACATAGATGGTAGAAAATCTAGCGATCTTTTCCAACCTTAAAAACAAAATCTTTCCAAGATGATTAAACATAAATACGGCACTCTGCATCATCTGCACCATGGTTGTTGTTTTTCTTGCCACTTCTGCGTAGCAAGAAGCTGAAGAGTGAGGTTTGTCGGGTATTAATGGCGTTCAGTTCGGATGAATGCGACTGGGCCGTTCAGACACAGGTCGCATTTGAAAAGATCAGATTCGTATCGGATTCAGGACCACATAGCCAAGTGGCCTGGGTTGCATTGGAAAAAATCGGATCTGTGTTGTTCAGACAGCCATGAAAACATCAGATCCAGGTCGCATATGGGCAAAAAAAATCAGATTTTGGTCACTTCAGGCTGCGGTGTGAACTTAGCCTAAAAGTCACAGGATGGTAGCTCTTGAGGACTGGATTTGAGCACCCCTGCTTTAGGGTATCATTGTTGGCTGTGGTCACTGCCGAAGATAATCAAAATAAAGCCACATTTTAGTTAATTGAAACCGTAATTAAGATTTTTTGGCAAAAGCACACAGACCTAATCCCTCTTGACAGTTTGGGTGTAAACGGGGGAGGTTTATAGGGCGCCTTGCTCACACATACCTTTACAGCTTTGTCCACGAATGCTTCCTGGGACCAATTGGGGCTTTGTTCGCATGTCCTCCAGAAATCATTGGAAAAAGGGCCACTTTTAGACACACTACGGCTGAAATCCAGAACATGGCATTAATCTCCTCTGAGATACTTTTTCCCTTCACTAGTGAAACATCAATAGTGTGACACCCTGCTCTAAAACGTCCTGCTCTGCCTTAATGCACAAATAAAAAAAGGTTTATTTCCTTGTATAAAAGGAGATATATTCATATAGAGCTAAGGCGTTTCATATAAAGTCTCATATGTATTCCACTTTCCTTGCAGCAAAAGCAGAAGCCTTCACATACATCTTTTATCAGGGCTGTAATTGACTTTACCAAAAGGAGATTATTGTATCAAATAGAGTGCATTATTGCCCACGTCTCACAGGGAAAGGATTGCTTCCTCCATACCAAAGCCAACTTCAATTCTTCAACATATTTCCTGGCTGCGAGACCCAACTCTACATGCTCTATAATATGAACTAAAAAGAGCGGTTTGGGAGCATTTTAGGGCTGTAAAAGGAACGATGCATGTGGATAAAGTGCTTCTATTGTTCATTTTAGTTTGAGTTTGTTGCATCAGGTTTTTCGTAATGTCTATCTAGATATCGATCTAGGTAATTGTGAATTAAGTGATTGGTTTATAACATAGCCTCTTTTAAATGAGAACCATCAATAGTGCTGTGAAAAACTAATTACCCCGCAGTGATCTAAAGCCGACCTGAAGGTCCTGCTCTAAATGGCTGAAAATAACTGAGACGTTGGGGGTTGGTTTAGGTAAAATCCAAACTAAAATTTCACGACATGCTTCTTTCAATGATGAAAGTAATTGTCCTTCAATAAGAGTGGGACAGATTCTTCAAAAGTAATAGGGGAAAAAAACACATTACTACTTATTACAATGCTATTAAAAGTTGCACAACCAGATTTTCGGTATATAGAGGGAACTATTCTTTCGTTTTTTGTTTTTGGAACTGGTTTTATTCATTTATTCAGGCTATCCTGGTTTGTTGTTGATATTAAACCTAATTTTGAAACTACCCACTGCTTTTTTAAATAAAACTAAGGCTTTTGGGTTTCAAAGTGTTTTGGGGTTAATTCCTGGTCTGTGTTTTTGCTGACAGGTGATGGATGAGGCTGAGGCCTGCTCCCTGCCTGGTGGTCTGGCCACTGTGAAGAGGCAGTTTGAAAGCCAGGAGTTCACCTCTTCTTCCTCCCAATCGACTGTCACCCAGGTTCATGTTCAGAGGAGATCGGTCCAGGTGAGATATACCGTGTGTGTTTATCAGGACTTCTTTATCTTCTTTTGAAGCCATTCTTTATTAAAGTGAAAGAGTACTTGGACTGACTAAGGTATTAAAAACATATCTTAGCTTTCTACCAATCAGTTTTGAATATTTTCAAACTCTTCTTATGGAATTTTGCACCCAAATTGTATTTACCTCATTATCTGGACTATAGAACGCACCACACTATAGAATAGAAAATCTCTTTATTGTCCCAGAATGGGGGGAAATTCTGGTGTTTACAGCAGCAAAAAGATTATAGAAAAAATTGTCGCTCAAATCTGGTCCTTAAAAATATATATAAGAATAACATACTAGTGAAGATTTAAAAATACTGTACTGTAAAGTGGTTTAACTACTCTATGGACATTTTTACAGTAATGGATATTTGAAAATAGCAGCGACATCAGAGATGTGCAAAATGAAAGCAGCAGGTTATTTAACTGACTAAGGTAGAAACTGTGCAAAATCAGCATGAATGGAACAACTAATTGATGTTTTTGGGAACAGTGGTATTTATAAAGTCTTCCAGCTGCTGGGAAAGGATGAAGGAGGAAGGATCTGTGATAATGCTCCCTGGTGCATTTAAGGTGCAGCAGGCTGTCACTGAAGGAGCTCTCCAGTTCTGAAACAGCTTCATGCATGGGGTGGGAGAAATTATCCAACAGAAATGTTAATTTAGTTAGGATCCTTTTGTTTCCCACCTCCTGCACCAAGTCCAGAGGTCATCCAATCATAGAGCTGGCCTTCCTCATCAGCTAATCCAGCCGCTTTCTCTCAGCAACAGATAAGCCACTGCTGCAACAGACAGCTCCATAGAAGATGGCTGATGCCACAACAGAGTCATAGCGGCTCAGTGCTGTGAGTCCAGTCCAGCTTGTTATTCAGATGAACACCAAGACAAGTTATGTCTGTTTTCTAGCTTCAGCTCCTGCCGAAACTTGATAAACGGCTGGTCATCACCAAGAACGACGCTAGGCACAACTCAAATCCTTTTCCATTGTGTTTTTATTTGGGATCTAGGTTTGGGATTTCGGTTTTCAAACAAATTGACAAACAGAAGTGTATTAGTTCAAAACAAACCATTTTAAATCAAACATTTTTACTGTGGCTCACCCATAAGCACAATACAAACTGAATATTACCAGGCCACAAGCCATACTACAGTATTCTCTCACTCAGCTTCTATCTTTTAATAAAGTTGTGTATCTGGTGATTAGATAATGAGCTGAAACCTGCTTGGCTGGGAGCCAGTCTCTTCCTTTGTCTGCCAAAACTGCCACACAGGGTCGTGCAGGTGTTTCAATGACAGGAAGTCCCAACCCCCCAACACAAGCTCACTCCTCTTTTCTCCTACCCTTCTTCTTTTTTGACACGACAGTACTTATCAGAGTCCACTCTCTCAAAGTCTGTTCCCTGGATGTTCACCGGTGTCAGAGGGCTGGATCTGCTTCTGCGAACTCCTTGGTTTTCCCTGCATTAATCAGAAGGTTTATTTACCATACATATTAGCTGCATTGGGCTATAAGCCACTGATATCTACTGAACTGTCTTCCATGTTAGTTTGTTTGCTTACAGCAGTTAGAGCTTCTACTGGAAGATGGGGCTTAATCAGCTCTTTATTTCAGCTCTGCAGAAGTTAAGCCCAGTCTCTTCATTGGTTCCACAGATTTCGGGATATTTGTTCTCCATCCTGTTTGCTAGTACAAATTTCCTATACTAAATGAAAATTATCCCTTTATTCTTTCATTTCCAACTTTGACTTCCCCATCTGGCGGTTAGGAAAAATCCACAGAAAAATTGCACCTTCTTATAAGCCGCATGGTTCAAAACGTAGCGGCTTATGTTGCGAAAAATACGGTATATTCTGGGCGCTTATGGCCTTATTTCCTGGTCTTTGCATGAGTACAACCTTTATACCCGGACACAGTTTCATCCTTTTTTGCTTCTTTCCAAACTGTGGATTTAGAATTTATATGAAAAATCACAGACGGTTTGTTTAAGGACAGACAAACCTTATTTCATATTCACTGTAATTAATGTCATTTATCTATTCAAATAGAGGGAATGCTTCATTTGAAAAAAATATTATAGACATATAAAGAATTTTATAGATGTGCACTCTATTTCTGCCTGTTTGATTTAAATTTGTTTTTCATTTAGATGGTTTTTCTATTCTTTACTTTGCAAAAACCCAACCTTTTTACTAAGCCTTAGTCCTCATATGTGATATAAGGATTATTAGGATTCACAGACTCCGTTTCCATAAACAGTAAATAGTTTATTGTTGATTGCAAGTAAGAGTGAGATATTTTTCTTTCTCCTCTTTCAAGTCAAGAAAACCAGGAAGAGAGAATAACTGCTCTCCTTTCTTGTCATGAGCTCTGAGTGAAATGACAGGGATATGAATGATTTACATTCAACTGTAGCTCTTTATTGCTAAATCTTGGCAGAGGCCTTCCAGCAGGTCAGCTCAAAGAGGGCACCTTGAACTTAGCCCGTCTGTGTGAATCTGTCATCTTGCGCGTGAGGAAAATGCCAGAACGCGTTAGCAGCAGCCTTGGACTCCTGCCAGATTTTTTTTTTTTTTTTTGGAGTGAGGTCAGTTCCACCCCGCCTCACATTTCCATCAATTTGCTTATTCAGGCAGAGAAGCAGACTGGATTCATCCAGTGTAAAAAAAACCTAGCTGAATCTGGAATTTTACATCAGGGTTCAGAAGAGGAAACGTCCAAACGCGTTTGATCAGTTCTGTGCTTCTTTCACAGCTACTGGAAGTGCCTTTCCACAGGTGGATAATGCAAACCGTGTTCCACATCAGGATAGATATTAACGGGCTGCCCTTGGTTTGAGAAGAACAAGCACCCCCACCCTCCATGTATCTTTCATGTTAACAGCATTCATACAAGCTGAAATACATTTCTCTCTCAACTCCTTCGAATTGCAGGAATCTCAGAGGAGGAAATGCCTGATTCGGTTTTGTGCGTTTTTTTGTAATCGACTGCTGTTTCTCTCCAGCACTGAAATCCTCCTTTGGCAGAATTCAAACTTAGCGGCTCCCTTGGAAGCGGCACAGTAATGGAAAAACATTTGTTACCAGCCGCAGAAGGGATTTTATTAAGCTTCTCCACAATACAAAAATGACTTACCCGCCCACTGTTTCTTACAGCTCGCTGTCAGGAGGAGGTAAAACATCGTTGGTTGCTTTTGTGTGCATAGTTCTCTGTCAGAACAACCTTTCTGCTGCATTTTACTGAACATCTCCTCCCTTCTGATACCTGGTTCACCTTACTTCTATAATTTTATACGAATCAGTAGTGTTGATTGGGCTTACATTTCAATTCTCCTAACCCATTTAATCTCCTCCAAACAGTTATAAACTAATCCCCAAAACAATCAGTTTTTTTTTATTAATTTCACTGCACAGAAACTCCTTAACTAGAATTTTATCTTACATTTTAATGTCACCTAAAAGACAACGCAGGTCTATCTAGCGGAGTTCCCCAAAGATGTGTTGTGGGCCCCTTTTTTTTTTTACTTAATTTTATATATTTCACCTAAACAGATTATATGGCACCACCTTTATGTCTGCTCAGTTTCAACATCCAGTTTAATGTAATTTAAGCAATATTCAAAATAGTCCAATTAAAAATAAATTTAATCACTTAAGGAAAGTATCTAAATTATTGATGTCTTTACCTTGACTGAAGGTGATTATCAACTATTTTCCCTTCCATCAGGTTCATATTTTAGTAAATAATTTTGCTAGGATTTTAATTGGAACAAATTACAAAGCCAATATCAATTCCATCATATTTGCTCCCCTGAACTGTGATTTCCAGTTGGATAGAACGCATTTCTGGGTGACTCAGCCTTATGTCTCCACCTTCGCTCCCAGGTTGCTGACTTCCTTGGGTTAGAATTAAACAACCTTCTTCTTAAATCTTGAATTAAATCATTTGAAGATCTCAAAAAGCTACAATTATTACTACATTTTTTATTTTCTTAAATAAATAGGTTTTTAATCCCAGGTTAATATTTATATGTGATGACCAGGCTCGGACTGGTAATCTGTGATACGGCTAGTCCTAATTTCAGTGTGCGAGGGCCGGCCCTCCTTAAATTATACCGGCCCCAACACTTACTCTCCGGCCAAAGCACCTACAAAAAACAGTAAATAACTCAAGGAGCTCAAGAATTATTCCAATGTTAACTACCTGAATGATGCATGCAGTATATATAGCCCTTCCTTGTCATGCACATCCTTGTGACGGTTGGCATATGGTGTAATTTTCTATTTCTTCAAACTGTAAAATCCTTGCAACGAACTAAATTATAATAAAACTAAAGTGCTTTCTTTAAACCAAACTACGATGTTCCTCGTATATTTGGTGAATTTATGTTTGAATATTTTGCTAAAATACGTTGCAGTGCATGATGGGGTTTTGCATCTAAAGGCTAACGTTTCCCGTCTTACCTGCATTGTTGCCAGGTTGGGATGTTTCCCAATCTGGCAGTTTAGAATGGCCGTTTATGGGTAAAATATGTTTTTTCTTTAGATTTATAGATTAGATTTTTTTTTTACATCTGGCAACCCTGCTGATGTAGTGAGTGTGGACGTTACACAGCAGCAGTCACTGTCACGTCCATGTTAATAACCAAAGCCAGTAAAGCCGCATTATAGAAGTCTTGATGATGGTTGTCATGTGATGCTTGAAGATAGGTCGGTTAATCCACAATGTGTATTCGTATTCACATTTGAGACGTACGCGTTTACCTGTGCTTTTATTTTTATTTCTTCTTTTGGGTGGCGGGGGTTTAGATGGGCCGGTGTAGATGGAAAAAAGCCGAAAATTGTTCCCAGACCGAGCTTGGTGATGTCCATCAGATTCAATATGAACAGTTCATGAACCCTCCCACGCAGACTGACGATGTAGATCTCACACAACAGGGTTATATTTACAGCAGGAATGTTATACAGTTATGAAGTTATTGAGCTGTTGGAACCAAAATAATATCACGATCACATTATAACGATATAAAAACGTAAGTTAAACCAATTCAATTCAATTTCAATTCAGTTTATTTATATAGCGCCAAATTCACAACACATGTCATCTCAAGGCACTTTACAGTTCAACCAGATCATACAGTCAAATTGATACAAAGTTTTCTATCTAAGGAAAACCAGTTGATTGCATCGACTCATTGACTCGAATGCAATCCCTCACACTAAGCATGCTTGTAGCGACAGTGGAGAGGAAAAACTCCCCTTTAACAGGAAGAAACCTCCAGCAGAACCAGGCTCAGTGTGAGCGGCCATCTGCTGAGGCCGACTGGGGTTCAAGGAGACAGAAGCAGAGACGAACCAGAGAACAACGATTACCAGTGTTACTTTGTGGAATAGATACTGCAGGGATGTGCAGTCATTTGGGCAAGGATGTGTCAGATAAAAGCAACATGAATGTTCAGTCTGCTCTGAAAACTACAGGATATATGTCTCATTAGATACAAATATTGAAGAGGCAGAATTCTGGTTTTCTTAGAAGAGAAAATATCTGAATCAAGCTGTTCAGACCACCTTAAAAAAAAAAATCAAATATTGGTTGTATATAGTCATAACAATGTGGCTTAGGCTGCATCAGCTCAAACGACAACAGCTAAAACTCTCTATGTCCGACTTTTTCCAGTTTTCGTCAGTTTTCAAGACTCAAAAATAAGAGGCAAAAAAAATAAAAAATCTGAAAGTTCCAATGGTTAAAAGCATCCTTTTCGTCCTATAAGGCGGACATTAGGTTTAAAACTCTTTTACTCATATTGTTTACTTTCCTCCATGTGTGGTCACCGTAGGAACTGGTCCAGTTGATCCTTTTTCTTTGTATTCAACAGGAAATATCCAGCTCCTCAGAGGTGACGGTTAAAAGCAGCTCCAGAGATTCAATCCCGGCAACAGGTTTTTCTCGACAAGAGGTATTTGTTAGAAGATATATCTACATCACTAAAACCTACATCCCTTTAAAGATTATTATGATATGAACATAAACCTTAACCATTCATGCCTGACTGATTGGAAACAGGCTGAAGTTTTAATGATTTGCTGTCATCCCTTCCCAGGTGATCCATGATCAAGGAGTCCACCATAACAATGTGGCTGCCGGTTATGGGACCCATTACAATGAAACAGGTTATTCTGCTCATGCCTTTTATATTGTAATTTGGGGCGTTTTTTATCGCGGCGCTGCCTGTGGTCCTGTATGTTAATGACCGTTCCACTCTCCGGGTTGAATAAGGGATGAGCTCCCAAAGCAAGTCGGAGTGCAGATGATTCTCTATTCAGTGCATGGGAGCAAATCTAATCAGGGCAAAGCCAGGGAGGTAAAATATTGGAATTTGGAAATTGGGCAATCACTGCAGCATAGTTTCAGAAAATGAAAACTACTCAGGTTTTTAATGAAATGATTTATTTCTCTTCCCCATTCCCGTGAGCCTCCTCAATTCGAATGACTTAATGAGGCTGCCTTCTTCTTATGTCTAATTCAGTTACGCTTGTCGGCGGAGAGGACCTACCAAAGGTTTCCACTCAGGCTTTGAAGCAACAGTATGAAAAAACGATTGAGGGAGCAGCACCAGCGAAGGAAATCAAGGTAATGATCATGTCTTTTTATTTAAGCCGATCATACTTTTCCTTTTTTCTTTGGGAATCCACATATAGATGAAGTTAGTTCACTAAATGATCTAAAGTAAATTGGACTGATTCAATTATTTCTGATAGAGAACATGAAGCTCTCTTTACCCCTGTTTAAAGTAGAATCTTTCAAAGCATTGAAACAAAAGTAACTGGTCTCAACAAATTGTAAATGTGTAAAAATTACAGGAAAAAATAAACACAAACCTCTATGATTCAGAATGCTAATGTATTTCATTGGGATTTTATGTGATAAACAGAAAGAAGTACCTGGTCCTGGTCATGGGCTTGAACTTTTGACATCAGCAACTGGATTTAAGTTCCCCAGAATGAATATGGATATAGAAAAGTTGAAATTAGACATATTTGTTTGAAAGCAATTTTCCACTAAATTAAAACTGAATCGAATGATGATGATGAAACTGAATAAAATGTTATTTTAGGCCTCTTCAATTCCAGCACTCAAGGTCCAGTGTCCGGCACATTTTAGATATGTCTCTACTTCCACACCTGAATCAACTATATGAGATAACCGCATTACCTCCTTAGCAGGCAGCCAGGTTCTGCATAGTCCTGCTAATCACTTCATTATTCGACTCAGGTGTGATGAAGCAGAGACACGTCTAAGGCTACGTTCACACTGCAGGCCTTGATGCTCAATTCCGATTTTTTTTTGTGAAATCCGATTTTTTTGCGTTGCCGTTCACATTTCCAAATGTATGCGACTTGTATGTGATCTCCTGTGTGAACTGCAGTCATACAACGCAAGTGTCCCGCATGCCAGTAGAGGATGCAATGACATCACAGGCCAGCGTGCTCTGTGTTTATGGAAGTAAACATGGATGGTAGCTCTGGTGTGCATCTAGCGATCTTTCCCAACCATAAAAAGTCGATCTTTCCAAGATGGTTAAACATACATATTACTCTCCGCATTATCGTCGACCATGGTTGTTTTTCTTCCCACTTCTGCATAGCAAGAAGCAAAATAGTGACCTTTGTCGGGTATTAATGGCATTCAGGTAAGATGAATGCGACCTGGCCGTTCACACGCAGGTCGCATTTGAAAAGATTAGATTCGTATCGAATTCATGACCACATAGACAAGCGGCCTGGGTTGGATTTGAAAAAATCGGATATGTGTTCTTCGGACAGCCATGAAAAGTTCAGAACCAGTTTGCATATGGGCCCAAAAAAATCGGATTTGGGTCACTTCAGGCTGCGGTTTGAACGTAGCCAAACGGGTGGATGAACACCAGACCTCGAGGGCTTGAACCAAAGAAGCCTGCTTTATCTAATCATTTGAAACTAAACTAATTTGCTATTAAACTGTATTATATTTAATTAGAAATCCCACTTTCCTGGAATTCAATTTCAGTTCTAGTATTCTGATTTCCTTGTGCCACACATCACAGTCAGAGCCACATACCTAACCTCAACATCTGCAAAACACAAATCTGTGCTCCATTACTCTGGTCTCTCTTAAGGAACCAGATGTCTATCTAGGGCTGGGCGATATAGAAAAAAAGCTTATCAATAAAAGAAAATGCATATTGATCGATATCGATAATTATTGAAAAGATTTGAAACCATATTTTATGTGCAGCTCTGCCTGGACATTTTATGATATTGCTAAATGATTTAATTTTAATAAAGAACACAAACACAGACTTCCAATTAAATCTGTATTTAACCAACTTTTTTAACCATAACAGAATTGTTTTAAAGAAAAACAACTTAAGAGACATGAGTTATGTTATTAAATACTGACAAAGAATAAACTAAAGTGACCAAAAAAGTGACCAAAATAAATATAACAAATAAATGGAACACACGTCTATCGATCGATATATATCGTTATTGAATTATCGCCCAGCCCTATGTCTATCCGTCTTCTCCTGTTTATTCAATCAGGGTTGCAGTAGGGCCACTGCCTAACTCTGGCATTATATGGGCGAGAGGTGGGGTAAACCCTGAACATGTTGCCAGTCTGTCGCCGGTTTTACATACAGTTTGCACATTAATAAATAACTTTCATTGGAGTGAAGTTCAGTTACAAACCAATACATTAGATTTTGAATTTTCAATTCAAATTCAGTTTCTGATCGCATACGTTTCTGCTCATAGAAGATTGTTGTAGGGTTTTATGGTACTATATTTTTTGTCAATGAGCTGATTTGTAGAAACTGTTTATCAGAAATGGTGAGATGTTTCCTCAACCCAATTTTTTGGAAAATAGGCTTTGTGTAAACTCTGCAATTCCAGTCTTAATTTCAACTAGATATGCTTGACCATAGATATATAAAACTTTCTTTATACTTTTTCTTTTTTATTGAAACCGAATCCCAACGTTTATTTATATAAGACTGATCTTTTGATCATATTGTACAGATGTATGCAAGGGTTACTTGTTTCCATGTAGAAAATTAGTCCACTAAGATATATTACAATGTATTTTAATCTATATTTTAAATTATTTTAATTCCAACCGTAGTCAGCACATCTGTAAAGATGCCTTATTACTGAATTTAAGTCTAATTTTTAACTTGTACCTATTTGAGTTCTCTTAAAATCCCCAGGTTGGGAACCTTTGATGTAAAACAATTCACTGTAGCTCTCAAATGTTTAGTGCCTTCTTACCTTTAGATGAGTTTATTTGGGAAAAGTTTTGAGAACTTTTCCTTTGTAGTGATTTATTTTATATTTGTACTTTATTTTCATATGTTGTATCATATAAAATCCCTCTAAAATATATTAATGTTTTTAAACATGTCAAATTTTAGTAAGTTGGGTAAAAAAAAAAAAAAATTATTGAATATAAAGGACTATATTGATGTCTTGCTTACTGGTTTCCAAATTGTGTATCAGCTTATACAGGTGCTGGTCATAAAATTAGAATATCATGAAAAAGTAGATTGATTTCAGTAATTCCATTTAAAAAGTGAAACTTGTATATTATATTCATACATTACATACAAACTCATATATTTCAGATGTTTATTTTGTTTAATTTTGATGATTACAAATGACAACAAATGAAAATCTCAAATTCATCATATCAGAAAATTAGAATATTACTGAAGACCAATAAAAACAAAGGATTTATAGAAATGTTGGCCAACTGAAAAGTATGAACATGAAAAGTATGAGCATGTACAGCACTCAGTATTTAGTTGGGCCTCCTTTGGCCTGTATTACTGCAGCAATGCGGCGTGGCATGGAGTCGATCAGTCTGTGGCACTGCTCAGGTGTTATGATAGCCCAGGTTGCTCTAATAGTGGCTTTTAGCTCTTCTGAATTGTTGGGTCTGGTGTATTGCATCTTCTTCTTCACAATACCCCATAGATTTTCTATGGGGTTAAGGTCAGGAGAGTTTGCTGGCCAATTAAGAACAGGGATACCATGGTCCTTCAACCAGGTACTGGTAGCTTTGGCACTGTGTGCAGGTGCCAAGTCCTGTTGGAAAATGAAATCTGCATCTCCAAAAAGTTGGTCAGCTGCAGGAAGCATGAAGTGCTCTAAAACTTCCTGGTATGTGGCTGCGTTGACCCTGGACCTCAGAAAACACAATGGACCAACACCAGCAGATGACATGGCACCCCAAACCATCACTGACTGTGGAAACTTTACACTGGACTTCAAGCAACGTGGATGAAGTGCCTCTCTTCTTTTCCTCCAGACTCTGGGACCTTGATTTCCAAAGGAAATGCAAAATTTACTTTCATCAGAGAACATGACTTTGGACCACTCACCAGCAGTCCAGTCCTGTTTCTCTTTAGCCCAGGCAAGACGCTTCTGACGCTGTCTGTGGTTCAAGAGTGGCTTGACACAAGGAATGCGACAGCAGAAACCCATGTCTTTCATACGTCTGTGTGTGGTGGTTCTTGAAGCACTCACTCCAGCTGCAGTCCACTCTTTGTGAATCTCCCCCACATTTTTGAATGGGTTTTGTTTCACAATCCTCTCCAGGGTGCGGTTATCTCTCTTGCTTGTACACTTTTTTCGACCACATCTTTTCCTTCCCTTCGCCTCTCTATTAATGTGCTTGGACACTGAGCTCTGTGAACAGCCAGCCTCTTTAGCGATGACCTTTTGTGTCTTGCCCTCCTTGTGCAAGGTGTCGATGGTCGTCTTTTGGACAACTGTCAAGTCAGCAGTCTTCCCCATGATTGTGTAGCCTATAGAACTAGACTGAAAGACCATTTAAAGGCTTTTGCAGGTGGTTTGAGTTAATTAGCTGATTAGAGTGTGGCACCAGGGGCCATCAATTTTGAACCTTTTCACAATATTCTAATTTTCTGATATGATGAATTTGAGATTTTCATTTGTTGTCATTTGTAATCATCAAAATTAAACAAAATAAACATCTGAAATATATGAGTTTGTATGTAATGTATGAATATAATATACAAGTTTCACTTTTTAAATGGAATTACTGAAATCAATCTACTTTTTCATGATATTCTAATTTTATGACCAGCACCTGTATTTAGTTGTTTTCTCTCTGTTCTCTCTGTTATGTCACTTGAGAAATCTTCTCTAATTTTCCTATTCTTCTACTTTCCCCTCTTTCCATTAATGAAATAATTAATGAACCACAGGTAGATGTTGATTTCAACCAGTTTCAGTGGGCGCCAGGAAACCAGTCATCCAAAACTTCAACTGTAACAAGTTATGATTCATCTTCCACTGTAAAAGCTGCTTCTGCAGTTGCATCAAGCTCATCAGTGGCCTTTAAGGCAACAGAACAATTTCCTCCACCACCCGAAAACCTGGTGCAGGTAACACAAGAACATAACATCTCTCCCCAGTCCAAAAAGACAGGCTCTCAACAAAAGGTTATCCATGATAAGAAACAGTACTTCAAACACAAGAGCATGGCCGAGCTGAAGCGCCTCTACAAGCACATACATCCAGAAGTGCGCAAGAACCTGGAGGAAGACTTTATGAGTCAACTTACAGAGGCAGAGAAAGCGGCGTTGGAAAGCATGGAAATAGTAGGAGACGTCCAGCAGACATGTCATATGTTTGAAAATGATGGCAGCAGCTCCAGTGGATGCTCAAGCCCTGATAGAGAATACCTTGAGTGGGAGGAAATCCTTAAAGGGGAAGTGCAGTCAATGCGTTGGATGTTTGAAAATAAGCCACTTGATGCAATTAAAGATGACTCCCCAGATGAAAGTGAGGAGAAGAATATTACCCAGCAGGAAATCATAGCAGGCAAAGATGTTAGATACACAGCTTGGATGTTTGAGACTCAACCTATGGACGCCCTGGGGGCTGAGACTGAGAATGCAAGCCAAGAATCAGAGAAACAGACTGATCTCGCACGAGGGGATGTCCGCACTGCAACCTGGCTTTTCGAAACCCAGCCACTGGATTGCCTAAATAGGATCCACCAAGAAGAACACGAGAATGAGAGTGTTGTCACCAAAGAAATCTCTGGCGGAGATGTGAAAACTGCCAGGTACCTCTTTGAGACCCAACATTTAGATTCTCTGGGTAAAACAGAAACCATCGAAGAGAGTTACTTCCTGAACTTGAAGTCTGAGCTTGAAGAGATAAAGGGGGATGTGAAGACAACCACTCGTATGTTCGAGACACAGCCTATGTGTGTCATCAGGGGGGACTCTGGTGAAATGCTGGAAATTACCACCATCCGCCGGGAGGAAACTGAGAAAGGAGATGTGACGACATCTCGATGGATGTTTGAGACCCAGCCTCTGGATATGATAAACAAAGATCCTGCTAAAGTAAAGTTGATATGTGGCATTTCCATGGAGGACAACATTCAAGGTGGAGTGAACAAAGGCAGGTGGCTTTTCGAGACAAAGACTCTTGATACCATTAAGGATGAGGAATGGGAGATCTCCAAATATCAGAGGGAGCAAATAATTGGAGCAGATGTTAAGAGACATTGTCTTGTTTTTGAAACACAGCCAATGGATACTCTGAAAGACAATGCCAATGCCCGACCTTTGACCCCAGAGCAGATTGTAGGTGGAGATGTGCAATCAACCAAACATCGATTTGAAACGGTACCTATGGAAAATTTAAAAGAGCTCCCTGAAGTAGGTAAACTTAAGAAAATGATTGCTTCTGAGGAAGAGAAGGGTGATGTGAGGCATCAAAGATGGGTTTTTGAAAGCCAGCCGCTGGAGAGCATACAGGAGGAAAAGAAGGAGATAACAAGAACTGTGAACATCGAAGCCCATGACAAAGTAGATGTGACAAACTTCAAAGAGATCTTTGAAACTTTAGATTTGAGTAAATGTGAAGGATCACAGAAAATTCAAGTAGAAGGCGTCCCAAGTGGATCAGTTAAATCCAACAGAGTCCTGTTTGAAACCACTCCAATGTATGCAATGCAGGACAGCTCGGGTCACTACCATGAGGTAAGGACAGTGAGGCGTGAAGAAATTGTGAAGGGAGATGTGCGCAGCTGCAGGTGGATGTTCGAAACTCGCCCGATTGACGAGTTTGACGAAAGCATTAATAAATTCCAGATCATAAAAGGGATTTCCAAGCAAGAGATTGAGTCAGGAGATGTCAAAACAGCCAAGTGGTTGTTTGAAACACAGCCTCTGGATGCTATAAAATATTTCAGTAACTTTGAGGATGAAGAAAATAAGACAAAGGAAAATATTAAAATTGAAAAGGGGGATGTCAAAACTTGTAGGTGGCTGTTTGAGACCCAACCGATGGATGTTCTGTATGAAAAGGTAGAAAAGAGTGAAGCAGAGGTGGAGGCAATGCAAAAAGGTGATGTGAAAACATGCACTTGGCTCTTTGAGACCCAAACGCTCGACAACATTCGGGATCACACCGAGTCAGAAACGGAGACAATTATAAAGACCTGCACAGTAAAGCAAGAGGACATTCAAGGGAAGGACGTGAAGATGGCTCGATTTCTGTTTGAAACAGAGAATCTTGAAAACATCACAGGTGAGGACAATAGTTCTTTTAGGAGGGTCACTGAGATCAACATCCAGTCTGGAGATGTTTCCAGGATGAAGTACATCTTTGAAAATCGCTCTTCTGATATAATGAGCTCTACGTCAGAAGAAACTATGCTAAAGCTGAAGAAGCAGCAGGCTGAGGACATTCAAAAAGGAAATGTGGGCAACTGTACCTGGATGTTTGAGAACCAGCCAATGGATGCCATCTGTGACGACAGCACAAAGACGAGGGAGATTCGGACTATAACAGATGTTAAGGGAGGCGACGTTGACAAGGGCCGCTTCATTTTTGAGACATACTCTCTGGATCAAATCAAAGATGAGTCCACCGAGACAAATATTTCAACATTCTCTAATATATTTGGAGATGAAATTGTAAAAGGAGATGTGAAAAATTACACAATGATGTTTGAAACTCAGCCACTATATGCCATTCGTGATAAGGAGGGCCACTATCATGAGGTGACAACTGTAACTAAAGAGGA
Organism: Cyprinodon tularosa; assembly: GCF_016077235.1. Taxonomy (NCBI): domain Eukaryota; kingdom Metazoa; phylum Chordata; class Actinopteri; order Cyprinodontiformes; family Cyprinodontidae; genus Cyprinodon; species Cyprinodon tularosa. Next base: position 52,407 of record NW_024039077.1, read on the forward strand.
AATCATGAGGGGAGATGTGGTGGGGGCTCGGTGGCTGTTTGAGACAAAACCCTTGGATTCAATTAGAGATTCAGAGGAGGTCTATATTATCAAAGCTGTGACTGAAGAAGGCATTAATAAAGGAGATGTAACCTCTGCTCGGTGGAAATTTGAAACTCAACCTCTAGATGAAATTACAGAGGAAATAAAAGTCAGATCAAAAACAGTTGCAGATATCCAAGGGGGTGATGTAAAGACAAACAAACAACGATTTGAGACAGATGAGTTGTCCAAAAAGTACATCAGAACTGTAAGTGTGAGTGAAATTCAGAAGGGCGACGTCAGATCTGCGACTTGGATGTTTGAAACCCGCACAATCGATGAGATCCGCAGTGATAGTGAAGAGTATGATGCAATGGAGAGAGTGACAAAGGAGGAAGTGATGAAAGGGGATGTTAAACAGTCTGTGTGGCTCTTTGAGAGGCATCCCCTAGACAGAATCAAAGAGACTGATGGCACAGAGCCTGCTGTGGTTAAAGAGCAAATCCCACAAGCAGATGTGAAGACAACTACATGGCTGTTTGAAACCACTCCATTTCATGAATTCAATGAAAGCAGTGTGGAAAAGACAGAGATAATTGGAAAGAGTATCACGGAGACACTTCAAGAACTTTACTGCCAAAAAATGGTTGACTCCCAGGGTATTCTAATTGAGGCAGATGAAATCGGTGATGTACGCATGGCAAAGTACAAACTCATGAACCAGGAGGTTCCACAAATCCAAAAGGAGGATATCATTAGAGGAGATTTGAGTAATATAATGATGAACCTTCTGAATCGCACAGACACAGTTGAAAGAGTTATAACTATTGATAAAGAGGAACGAGGAGATATCAACAACACAGTGAAACAGCTGTTCCAGGAGAAAGGAACAAGTGTTCAAAAAGAGGTAGTTATCCGTGGTGATATTCAAGAGGCAATTAACAACCTGCTCAAGAAAGAAGGTTCCTCCAAGCGTGGCATTCTTATTCAAGAAGATGAGAAAGGAGATGTTAAGATGACTATCTATTCTCTACTTAATAAAGAGGAGCAGTCTAGTATGGCGAAAGAGGATATAATTCAAGGGAATGTCAGCAAAACTCTTCACCGTCTTCTGTCAAACTCAGGAGAAGAGGACTCTAAAAAGATAAGAATTGGGGAGACGGAAAGGGGTAATGTCAGCTTTTATACAACATGCATTGAGTCTGGAGCCCTTGACTACCTCAAACAGCTTAAGTCTGAATCTGAAGAGGTTCATGAAGAGGTGCAAAAGGAGAGCATCATTGGCGGGGACATTGAGGAGACCAAACTGTTGTTGCGAAGAAGTCAGCAGCAGATTGGTCGCACGGTGGCAGAAGATGACATAGTACCAGGTGATGTTCACAGCATTGTTAAAGTGTTTATGACAGAGCCCACTGAGGCCTATAAAAACTTGGAGGAAAAGGACATTGTAAAAGGCGATCTCACTGCGGCTCTTGATTTATTGACTCAAGCCATCAATCAAAAAGTGGTAGTTGAAAAAGAGGAGGTAGTTAAGGGGGATATTCCTAACACTTTGAAATCTCTTGAGGAGGCCAAAACTCAAGCCAAGGAAATGGAAAAGCCTGAAATCATCAAGGGTAACATAAGAGGTGCTCTTGAATCACTGGAGAAATCTTCCACCTCGAAAACAGAAGCAACTGTTGATGATTTAGTTCCTGGTGATGTCAAAGGTACTCTGAAATGCCTAGAGGAGGCTAAGCAAGCTGTTAAAGAGCTAGAGAAAGAGGAGATCCTTAGAGGAGACATTTATAGCGCCATGCAAAATTTGCATGAAGCATCAAGTGAGAAAAAAACCTACCAACATCAAGTGAGTAAGCAAGGGGATGTTAAAGCCACAATTCAGCTGCTGCTGGAGCCGACCACCTCTCCAAAATTACAACGCAGAGGAAGCGTTGAAGGAGATGTGAAAACATCCATAAAATCTCTTTATGAAGGCCAAGAGGCGATGAACGTGGAAAAAGAAGAGGTTGTTAAGGGTGATGTTCAAGGGGCAATAAAGTCTCTGATGCAAAGAAAACAGTATTCAAACAAGAAACGAATGCATCATACCAAGAAAGCAAAAGTGCCTATGAAAAATCCATCAAGTGTAAAGCAAGTGGAGCATGAAAGCTCACATGAAGCCATGAGTGAGGATGTTGCACTCACTCCAACTACCACTGTGAAAAACCTCTCTCAGAACAGTGAGTCACAGAGGCACACACAGAGGCACCATGAAAGCAAATCGCTGAAAACGCAGGTAATAACCCAAGAGGACCACTCTGTTGCTGTAGTCAAAACAGACAATTCTGCTGGGGCCTCTCATCAGAAGAGCATAACAGAACAAAAAGACAAAGTGCTGCCCCCACACAAAACACAAGCTCCTAAGCCTATTATGATAAAGAATATGCAGAAGACTATTAATGATCAAACAGAGAATAAAGCTGCGGAAGTGACTACGATGAAAGAAGTGCAAAACATAGCACAGATGAATATTTCAAACAAGCAAATATGTGAGACAAAAACAATCAAACAGGTGCAAACTACAGTGACTGAGAAGACCAGCATGCATAAACAAAATGTAATGGTATCAGAGCAACAATCGCTGAAACAAATGGAGAACAAGGCCATAGGACAAAAGCAGAATTTTAAAAGTTTAAAGGGTGATCACAGAAACCTCGACATCAAAGGGAAAGGAGTCATCAAAAAGTCAAAGCCAGAGATTCACTTCCCTCCTCCCCCCACCTCACCCCCTCCACCCTCAGAGTCTGAGTTCTCCCTGCCTCCACCACCATCACCAGTGACAGAAAACCCAGCAACACCCAGTTCCCGGCCTCACATGATGAGGCAGGACAGCGACCTGCCACCTCCACCCCCTCCACCTCCGGTGGATTGCATTAAGTCTGATGCTGAATTTTTCCCCCCGCCTCCCCCTCCTTCAGCTCTATCGTCTGTTGGAGGACAAGATTTTCTTCCTCCACCTCCATCACAGCAAGAACTCAATGGATTGCCTCAACTTCCCCCGGCAAAGCAATCAAAGCCTGCTGGAAGACCTTTATTTAAAGTTCCCAAGCAACCTGAACCACAGAAACAACCCATTCAAGTTAAACCCAAGTGGCAGAAAAAACAACCAAACCCTCCACCCCCTTCACCTCAGGTTCCTCCCAGTCATGAAACAGCAATGTCAGCTGTCTGTAAAGAAGAAATTAAAGCTCAAGATACAAAACTGGAAGCAGTCCATCAGATGGAAGCAAGGAGCCAGCCTAAAACAGATGCAGTTTCATCAGCAAGAATTTCAAGCATTCCAGTTATAAAACCAGAGCAAAAGCAAAGTCCACAGCCACCCAAAAAGGTGTTTGTCCCTCCTATTAGACTGCCTCCAACTCCAGAGCCTGCTCCAACACAGAAGGACCGGCCATATGCTCGAAAATTTAAAACCCCTTTAATGCTTGCGGAGGAAAGATACCGCCAGCAAAGGCAGGAAAAAGAAGAGGAAGAAAGAGTTAAAGTCTTGACTCCAACTTCCCCACAGATAAAAATGCCACCCTCAGCTACAAGTGCAGAAATCTCTGCATCAGAGAGCACTAAAATGGAAGAGTCTTTGCAAGTAACAAAATCCAAGAATGAGGAAGAACTTAAGGTTCAAGACTCCCCTGCCAAGAAAACCCCCTCCCAAATTCCTCTGAGCAAAGCGTCAATCTCTGTAATAAATAAAAAGCCAGCCCATTTATCCTCAAATGTGTCCTTAGATAAAAAGCAAGTTTCTAGCTCTGAAGCCATTGAAAAGGCCCTTACCTCAGTGGATAACTTTGTGTCTCAGTCTCATCACAAGGCCATAGAAAAACAAATCCAGTCATGCTCAAATGCTGTCTCAGTCACGGAGCAGCAGCAGTTTATTAAGAAATCCAGCAGCATGTCTGTCGCTACCACACAGAGCGCTGTCCGGGATAATGTAAATCTTCAAAGCCAGGCAGCAGTCACATTGAAAACAGACGATGTAAAGAATATTAATGTTCCTCTGCCACAGGAGGGAAAAATTAGTCCCTCTCAGCCAACTAAAATTCCAAAGGTATCTCCAAGTTTCAAAGTGAAGACATTTAAAATGCCAACAGACAAGACAGAGGAGAGGTCTGAATGTTTGGGGCAAAAGGAAATAATGAAAACCGAAACTCATTCACAAAGAGAGAAAAGTCAGGTGTCACAGAGAGTTGAATCAAAGGTGCATTTGGAGAGCAACCAGCTTACCTCAGCAAGAACTGAGATGAAAACAGAAGTGAAAGAGAATAAAAATCAGGTGCCGCCACCCATGAAGGAGTTCGAAGTGAAGGTTCACAAGAAGAAAGCAGGAAAGCAGGCAGGAAAAAATGAGCCTGAAGTAAAGTTGTCACCATCAGTTAGTGTTTCGGCACCTGTGGTGGCTATGGTAACACCTGTGCCAACCCATCAAGGACAAAGCCTGGTGTCAGTCTCCCATAACCAGCAGAGCATGAAGACAGAGCACGTTCAAACACGCAAAGAGGTTGTAGTGTCTGAGACAGTGGTACAGCAGGAACTCAAGAAGAAAGAGGCGGTTCACATGAAACAGCAAACGAAGCTACAATTAACAGATACTGCTAAAATCCAGGGAAAGGCAGGAAAGTCAAAGGATGATTCAAGGGAATTGTTAACTGACAGTGTAAGTAGAATATCTCACAAAGCTGAAGCTCAGCCTAAAGAGATTACAGATTCAGAGAAATGCATTGTGATCCAGAAACTGGTTGCTAGAATAAAAGAAATGGAAGGTGTATCAAGCAAAGTGGATTCTAACTCTGTGAGAGCAGTTATAGACGAAGTTCCTGAATGGGCCATGAGCTCAGATGAGAAAAAGAATATTAGTGAACTTGCTAAACAGCAAAGCAAGAAGAAGCTTAAAGAGATGATGGCTTATGTGAAACATGTCATTCAGACAAAACTCACAGTTTTGGAGAAAAGCTTGACAACTGTAGAAAAGAAAGTGAAAGTTGAAAAAGACAACCCCAACGTTCCTCCAACAGTTCCTTCACCAGTGCCTCCACCTGTGGCTCCAAAGCCAGACATGAAGGTCCTCAGTGGGGCAACTGTGAAGTTGTCAAAGGCTAGCAGTGGTTTGTTCAAAACAGAAAAGAAAATGGTGGAAGAGAAAAAGTCGGTCCAAGAAAGCAGAGTCCATCAGGATCTGAGTGAAATGACCGACTATAGAATGTCTTCCCCCTTAGCAAGCATTCGTACACCGTCACCTACTTTTATCACAATTGAATCAAGGAGAGTGGACTCACCGCTTGGAGTGACACCTTCTCCTCCGCCCTACAAGTCAGTTGGGACACCGCCGCCCCCTCCTCGCAGAACTTACACTCCTACGTCCACTTTCAGCAGAGCCACGCCATCTCCAACCCTTAGCCGCTCCGAAAAGCTCATGAAATTGAGGGATACCACCTCAAAACTTTCACGTGGAATGACGCCACCTCCTCCCATGCCCTTACCAGAGTATTTTACCTCCGAAAGAGAGCGCACATCCTCGCTCAGTGACACCGAGACTGTTGTTGACAGAAGTGAACAAGGAGTGATGGATGTAACGGAGATGGTGGATTCCATGATGACTGTTAGGGACAAAAAGTCTTTCTTTGAGGATGCACAAAAGTCTGAAGTGAACAAGATGTATACCAGAAAGGATCCTATTGACATCCCAGAACGTTTGGGACCTGATACTGAGGACACTCCTGAGGCTGTAACCATAGACCTTCTGAAAGAAGATCTACCAAGAGTTGATTTATCCAAGCTGGTGAACAAATTTGAGTCTCCTCAGCCTAAGATTTACGCAAGGAAGGATCCTATTGTCATTTCAGACAGACTGGGGAGTGATACCGAGGATGCAGAAGCTGAAGTACACACTCCAAGAACTGAAGAAATCCCTACTTTAAACGTCAAAGCAATAAAAGACGTGTTTGAGACGGGAGAGCATGGTTCCCAAGCAGCCCGAGAGCTCAGAGAACAAATAGAACGTCGAGAACCTCAGCCACTGGGGCAAGCTGAAACGACTTCGGTCACTGAGCAGTTCTGCAGTGTTGATGACTTTGGTAACATCACCAGAGAGACGAGGAGTGAAATGCATTCTGGGAGTTTGCTGACTCGCGGGAACCCTCCTTCCTATGCTGATGTGGTGAGGGGTAGAGTCCCAACTGTCTCTGTGCCCGCCGAGGCGTCCACAGAGGAAATGCTTAAAAACTTCCAGCAGTCATGGGCTGAGAGCCAAGGAGTCTTCCAGAACCTGGGTTTTAGTGTCACAGAGCAGAGGACCTCCCAAACTATAACACACCAGCAGGAGACTGTTGTGACGGGTAAACGGAACATCCCAGCATGGGAATACTAAAAAGGCCTGGTGTGTTAAGTTCTTTGAGACATTACTTACACTGAGTGAAAGGAGTTGAAGCATTAACATTTGTCTTAAATACTTTTTTATGGGATTATGTTGTTTGTGTCGCTTGTTTTTTTTCTCCCTTTTCATTGCTCTTAAAATTGGAGCAGCACACAGTTTGGCAACTGACAGTTTCAAAGCTTTTTGTATTCAGCGGTTGCACTCGGTTCTGTTTATTCATGCCTCTGATGTGTGAAGCAGGCATAGTCTGACATATTCAGCTAATAATTCTGCCTCCTCAGTGTGCTATGCTGATTTCTCTGAATGAAAGAGAAGACTGCATGAAGAAAACCATCATTTTTATTCATGTTTTTTTTTATACTGAGCCACTGGCCTTCTGGACATTTTTAAGCAATTAAGAAAATTGGGTGTATATGTGCTATAACTCGGATACTAATATGATTGAATTACTAAAACAGTTGACATAATTACCACCCGTAAAAAAAATTGCTTTACTCTCACAAAATGCTTTTTTTTTTTTCTTTTGATGTTGAATTAATCACTAAAACTGAAATGAGAAATATTCTGGGCAGAGATCATTAATGTTTTGCTTTATCAGTTAATTTTTTTTAATTTTCAGGCCAAATTTTAATAAAAATAATTCACATAGATATGCAAAATATCAAATCCATTTGCTATTTACAGCTAATGTTGGAAATTTCAGATAAAACAAGGTTCAAAAGTAAAAGTTCCAATTTAGTCTGTTGCCAAAATGTAAATAGCCGTTGAACATGTTTTTGTCTGTATTATTTTTGGCTTTTAAGATAGAGAAACACAAAGTACCTCAGTCAGATTAATAAGCATAGAAACTGATGCTTACATACAGACACTCAGGTCCAACCTTCAGCAAGAACAATGACCACCAGTTTTTTAAATTCTCTGACGAAAAGAACAACCTTTAATGTTGCCAAAATCAGCAATAGTCCCTCAGGTACTAAACAGATTATTTAACTTAAATTATCTTTAAGCTATAAAAGATGTGTAAAATAGAAATAAGTTTAAATGTTGCAAGAAAATATGACGATGTTGCTTAAGTTTTATGGTCACAATAGAAGAACTAGTTGTTCTGAAGAAGATAATAGGTCCTTTAAATATTTTTTACCTGCCATCCAGGGCAAAATATAAGCAAAAAAAAAAACACAAACATCCACAACTTTATAAAATAAAGAAGTGGAAATTAAGAGCTTATACAGAAAGTGAATTTTCCCGTCCTCAAGTTGAAGTAAATTGTTAGAAGAAATATTGCTTTTTAAGAAATTCAGTGTCATCTCATGCCACAGAATATCCTCTTAAAGTAGGGTTTTTTTGCAGCAGTATTATAGAAATAATATTTGTCCTGTGTGAAAATTAAAACAATGAAGGAACAATGATATGAAAAACAGTCTCATTGTAATCTGCCATTTTTAAACACCGAATTTTAAACACTGAATTTTTTTTAACTCCGAATTTTAAACACTACATTTTTTTAGACATTGAATTCCTTACACTCAATTTTAATCCGGTAAAAATTCACCAGAAAAAAATTCACCTGCAAAAATTTAGCTGCAAAAAATTCAGCTGCAAAAAAATTCAGCCGCAAAAATTCAGCTGCAAAAAAATTCAGCAGCAAAAAAATTCACCTCCAAAAATTCAGCTGCAAAAATTCAGCTGCAAAAAAATTCAGCCGCAAAAAAATTCACCTCCAAAAATTCAGCTGCAAAAATTCAGCTGCAAAAAAATTCAGCCGCAAAAAAATTCAGCTGCAAAAATTCAGCTGCAAATGTGTTGAACTTTTGGTGAACTTAAGCCAAAGCAATCTACACTTGATCTTGGTTTGATCCGGAAGAAGCGGCCGGCGGCAAACCGGCTGTTGGCCGAAATGAAGAAGAAAAAAAGCTGCTTGACTCTATTGAGTGTAGATTGCTTTGGCTTAAGTTCACCAAAAGGTCAACACATTTGCAGCTAAATTTTTGCAGCTGGTGAATTTTTACTAGATAAAAATTGAGTGTAAGGAATTCAATGTCTAAAAAAAATGTAGTGCTTAAAATTCGGTGTTAAAAAGATTCAGTGTTTAAAATTCGGTGTTAAAAAAAAGGCAGATTCCAATTATTGATCTGAGTGGCTCCAACTGTAGGGAACCTGGCCTACTTTCTGATCAATTCAGCTTATAATTATGTCGACTATTTAGGGGCACTCATAAACATTCCGCCATACATTTCTAGAAAAAGAATAATATGATTGCATAACGACCTAAGTGAAGCAACTATCCATTAAAAGTAAAACATAGTGTTGAAGCCAAGACTACATCAATCAAGGAGTATGGAGACAAGGCCAACACCTTTAGAGGCCAGGACTAAGACCTTGGTCTCGTTGGGGGCTTAACTACAGTACTTGAAAAACACAAGACAAATAAAAGAAAAGGAAAAAACAGAGACACATACTACAGATATGACAGGACTTAGTTCACACCAAGTAGGATGTGTTTTTATTTATTGCTGCAGTGTCACAAAATGAGAGAGCAGTTTAGGGTTTTGGTTTTTCCTTAAAGTGGAATACCCCTTTCAGTTTATAGAACAGTTTTTTCCTGTTCTACCCAGAATATTAATCATGGTTTTCTAAATAATTCATATGTGTGGAAAAATTAATGCTATTATTTTCTTTTCAGAAAATTCGAATTCCAGAGTCCGAGCTGTGCAGGGTGTGTCGGAAGAGGGTGTACCCCATGGAATCTCTGATCGCAGACAAACAAAACTTCCATAAAAGCTGCTTTCGCTGTGAACACTGCAAAGGCAAACTAAGGTGGTGTTAAGTCACATTGCAAAAGATTTTTACAGTATGTTTTTTTTTTTTGTTATGAGTTAACTGTTGTCCTTTTTTTTTTTTTTTATCGTTTTGAAATAGTCTCGGTAACTACGCCTCTCTCCATGGACGAATGTTCTGCAAGCCACATTACAAGCAACTCTTCAAGTCCAAAGGAAATTATGATGAAGGATTTGGACAAAAGCCACACAAAGAACTTTGGAATAATAAAAACCAGAAGAATTCACCAACGAAATCACCAACACCTGAGAAGAAAGCCGTAAATTCCAGATATCCCTCTACGCAGACGACTGTCGGTAAATTAGTAGAGGAAAACAAAAGGCCCGCGAGCAAGATATCAGTGGTTTGGCCTCCGCAGACGGACTCTCCAAAGAAAACCTTCACCGTTGAGGAGGAGTTGAAGTTATTGAAACCTTCATGGCCCCCTTCGGAGGTATCGCATCAAGAAAATTACCTCCCAAATGACCCTACCATACCTCCATTAATTGAGGCTTCTGTTCAAGAACAAAACGGACCCCAGGAAGCTGATAGTGAGTGTTTAAAAGTAGAGTCTACAACATCCTCCTCTGCTGCAGCATCTTTCAAGGAACCTGCACCTAATACTCACACTCATGAGAGAAAGGAATCAAACAGTCTCTCTGATACTATTCAACAAGTGGGCTCAGAAATGCACTCTGAAGTGCAGGTTGGAGTGGAGAAAAAAGAAGAAAGCAAAGAGAATGTCAGCAAAGGCGAGGGAAGCATGGAGGTGCTGGAGGCAAATGAAGAGAAGAGTGCAGAGAAGGTGGAAAGTATGGCTTTTAAAAAGGAGGAACAGGAGGAGGTAGAGAAAGGAAATAATGACATCGTGAGCAACAGGGAGACAGTAAAGGTCACAACAATAGATGAGGACACAGCAGTAAGACAGGAGCAAAATGGAAATTCCAATAATAACAATAATAATGACGGTGATAATAGTCAGAGCTTGTATGACCTGAAACTCCTGGGTCAAAGCTTTAATGAGGACGAGCGGAGTCTTTCTGATTCCCCTCAAGCTAATCCCTGTAACGACCTGGAATGGATACCCAGTGAAGTGCTTCATTTGTTGCAGAGGGACGACGCTTTTGTGCCCTCAGACGCCAAACATACCGAAGCCACAAGCTCCCCATCAGACACGTATTTCCTCACAGGCGTGGGAGAGCTTGCTTTCCAACACACAGCCTCGGAGCAAAAGATTGGCACATCGAGCTTCCTTGAGGATATTTCCGCCGACCCAGGTACAAGCAGCAGCTCTGATTTGCTATCTGATTTCAAATCCGACGTTTTCAGTCCATCTGCCGGGGAGAGTTCAGCAGTGTCTGCGTTAGATGACCTTTTGGATTTCGGGCTAGGAACAAGAGATGAGAGGAGGGAAGATGAAGAGAAAGAGAGCGGCGTTTTCTCTGCTGCTGACCAGAGTGTAGAGAAGCGGGAAAATTGTGTCTGGGCAGAGGAGGAAGAAGGCCTGACAGTGGAGGAGATCATCAAGAGGAACAGATGCTATGATAGCGAGGATAGCTCTTGAATTTGGCCGATTCAGCTAACAATCAGGCATTGCTTGACAATATGTAATTTCCCATCTGTGTCCATGGAGAGACGAGCTGCTCTGAAATTACTGTTTTGTACTGATGTTAAAATGGCTCTTTTATTCATTATCTTGCTTTGTTTGATGCTGACTGAAAGCACCTGGTGTGCACCTTGTACGTTACGTAGTTTCATCAGCTTTCTTTGTGTCTGAATAAAAACTTTCACCTCTTTTCCTTTTTTTTTTGTGTCTTTCTTGTGTTTTAAAATTAAAGTCTCACATTTGACTATGTAACATGAGGCCTAAAGGCTGATTTATACTCAGAAACCAGGTCGTCTGCTTCTGCGTTGCAGAAACATTTTTCGAAAATTTGAGCTTTCAATTCATATAGGGGCATCTGGCTGCTTTTTTTTAAGCTTACTTTATACTTTTATACTTTAAGTAGTTTTTGGATCACATACTTTTTCAGTTTTACTTGAGTAAAGAGGTCAAGTTGATACTTCAACTTTTACCAGAGCGTTTATAAACTGCAGTATCTATACTTCTACCAAAGTGACATGTGTGTACTGTACTTTTGACACCACTGCTGCTTATATAGTGACCAATATTATTGTCATGTTAACAGCTTAAAAAGGAATTTAAAGCCCCAAAGCTGAAGAAACTTCCCACATTCTTTTCTTTCCGCATTAACATCTTTAATAGCGTACACTGCCTTGAAAACTTTATTACCTTTTTTGTAATTTCTCTTCCACAAATAACTAATTCCCATATATTCTGTTTATTTCATGTGACAAACCAGCAGAAATAGATTTAAATAACTATAATAATTTTTTTGTTATTTCGTCATGAAGTCACCCAACTTTAACACCCCAAAATAAAGTTTGGTATAACTACCTTTGTCATTATATTTCAGTATAAAATATGGGTGGCATTTAGCATAACGTGTATTGCTGTCATGATAAATTTATTGTCATAACAATTTTGGATTTATTGCCTAAGCAATAAATTATAATTAGCAATGTTGAAAAAACAAACAAAAAAAATGGATGAGTTTTGAATTTGTATTTTTTAATATTTCTTTCTTCATTTTTTTCATTTGCGGCATTGGCAAATTCAAAGAATATGGACTTAAATTTAGTTATAATCACTTTTATGTTACTGGTGTCTTCAAAAAACCTATTTTAAATAGTTATCTTTTCTTTTTGGAGCATTATTTGTAATTGTGGGGCTATGATTGCTGTGATATGGAGCCAAAGCTAAACAGTTACCTGAGAAGAACTTCAAAGATTAATGTGTGTTTTTGTCAATTTTATCGCTGTGGCGTTAGAACCACAAAATACTGTGATGAGGTTTTAAGTCCTTATTTGTTTTATTTTATGGGTACCTAAATAAAAGGGGCTAAATACAACCTTGCTAGTCAGGTTTTCTTCTATCCATCCATCCATCTTCCTCCGCTTATCCGGGGTCGGGTCGCGGGGGCAGCAGCTTAAGAAGGGAGGCCCAGACTTCCCTCTCCCCAGCCACTTCTTCCAGCTCTTCAGGAGGAACCCCAAGGCGTTCCCAGGCCAGCCGAGAAACATAGTCTCTCCAGCGTGTCCTGGGTCTTCCCCGGGGCCTCCCCCCGGTGGGACGTGCCCGGAACACCTCACCAGGGAGGCGTCCAGGAGGCATCCTAAACAGATGCCCAAGCCACCTCAACTGGCTCCTCTCGACGTGGAGGAGCAGCGGCTCTACTCCGAGTCCCTCCCGGATGACCGAGCTTCTCACCCTATCTCTAAGGGAGAGC